>NW_003298941.1:471636-526827 GCF_000151645.1 Tuber melanosporum
CACGATGCTGAATTGTGAAATTGAAATGGCAAGCGGAATAGATGATAATCCAAATACCTTACGGTGTCTACAAATTTCTGTGAACTCTAAATTTCTTTCTACTAAAATGTTTCTCATTGTCCAGGATCCCTTAGTATGCTGGATTGATTCTTGGGATTTTGGCCATCCAGAATAGCGAGATGTGACTTTATATATAAAAACTATTCTCGTCTACTACTTAATATGGCTACCCTACACCTCAATTATATCTGCTAACTGCTCTGGCATGCTATCTATGAGTCTGTCAATTATACCTTAATCCATAGCCTTCTATTTCTCATAAAGTGCCTGCTAATACTCATCCCCCCTATGAGGTTGAAGATCATCTTTTGTGAAATCTTTATGGAGTTGTGATTTTAGTTTATACCACATATTTTCGATTGGGTTTTGATCAGGTGAAGATGGTAGTAGAAGGTATTTCAATATCTAATATGTTCAGCTAATAAACTGGTTCTAGTGATCCCAGTAATACCCAATATTATTATCTATTATCTGAATTTCTTCGATAGCCATGTCATGAGAGAGGAGCAATGGAACTATGTAGGACACATATATCTCAGTAGCATATAGAGTAGTATTTATATCTAAAGGATTATGTGGTGTAATATGCTCAACTGAAGTATACTTGTGAATTCAGATCAGGGGTGTCTATCAGCCATATGTAATGGCTGCCCAGAAGCCAACTATACTTCCAGATTTAAAAACTAGAAGCTAGATTTTACTCCTCCAGCTCATTAGCAAAAACAACTTTTATGTCAAATGAAAGCTATTTGCATTCAGTTAAAAAGTATCAGCTCCATGCATCCTATGTATTCCATGTATCTGGAAGTTGGTAGCAATGGTAATTTGTATTACAATGGTACCTATAGTACTTTTACAGGACCCTGCATCCTTGGATAACTAGTAGGGAATATTCTCACTTCTGATAGTATGTAAGAAAATACACATTTGTTCCATGCATCTAATCACTTTAGCCAGAGCTAAGAATCTTGGAATCTATGTGAAGAATTTTACTAATGGGAATTTGTATCAGAAATTATTGTCTGCCCATTATTAATGTGTACTTTAGTCTAGACTTAAATTTAACCAGAGATAACATTGTGTTCTTCACTACTACTTTCACAACCATACTACTACTTCCTACTCTAAACTGACATTTACTTCACACATCACAAATCTTAGAGGCTTAAATCATTCAATTCAGCTTGATCAGAGTATTCTAATGAGCTATAGCAGATCCAATTCTGACAACTGGGTGTGAAGTTAATCATCCTCCAGGCTCTTTTTGTCTGGCAAAAGATATCTTTCATCGGGAAAGCTAACTTGACCTTCAGCCATCGCCTGTACAAGAGCCACAAACCTTTGAATTCAGCTTGACAAGTCTAGCCTCATGAGCTATATTATGTCCTAATGTGAGTACTGGGAAGGAAGTTCATCTGCCTTCTGACTTCATTTGTCTGAAGTAGACTGTAATGATCTCTGTAAGAGAGGTAAGTACCTCCAAGATGGGAAACAATACTTCTCTTCTTTTTTTTGTATATGATAACTCTTATGCCTGGGCCTACATTATTGATAGTACAGGTCCAATCTCTCCTATCTATAATGCCTATCGTAAGCTTTCACTAACTCTATTCAGCTTAGAGTCCTCTTCGTCGTAACAGTAATAAAGATCATGATAATAGTAAAGATCATATTGGTATTTTATATTCGTAACAGCATAAATAACAAGTAGCAAAAGTACTTAGAATTTAATCTAATTTTATTTAAACTTGTACTGCCAATACTGTCATATGAGAAGGCCTTGTTAGCAGAGAGATACCACTAACTAGTATACCACTAACTACAGGCTAACTAAGTCTATGGTCCTGCACCTGCCATCCCCAAATAATGCCACAGAAGAACTAATTACAAGACTATCAAACAACCCACTACTTTCCCTGATCTGAGTCTGTAGTGCTTCTGGTATGAAGCTAACTGGCACTAAGTATAGCTGAAGCTGAACAAAAGGTCAACCTGACCAAGCTTCTCGTCCAAATATTATATAAAACACTACAACCCGGTCTGAATACTGTCCCGTAAAACCTTCTCAACAGTGAAAGCCTACCTGAATATCCTTATTCAATGATCTTGGGACATTCACTCCAACCACCTGGCAACCCACACCGAATCCTAAAACATGAAAAACACCCAACACCTAAGCATGTAGATCGAGAGGAAAGACAACTTACAGAGCAAAGACTTCCTAGCCGAAGGGGTATAAACTACCATGGACTATCTGCGGAGTACTACATATACAGCAGCCTAGGCCAAACACTAGGATGGAAGATGCCAGAGAGACCGAATTCCCAAGTTAATGATACTTGGCCAAACATACTCGACATTACCCCTCACGAACTCCTCAACTTTCATCAGAGACTAAAGACTCGCTATAGACTCCCTAGCAGCCTGTTTGTAATGGTGAACTGGAAAAGGTAACTACTCCTCAGAATTGAGGACAAGTAGCACAGGTGAGAATTGATTGTGTTTGATATTGTACTTCTTGCTTTTCTTCCTCTGCCTACAACTTAGCACAGGTGCAGAAAGAGGAGTGGATCAGCCACTCCTATCACCACCAACTATTACAGGGGGGACACTACCAGAGGCATTATTCCGACCAGTCACGGGCTCAGCCATGACGGGTTCAGATACGTACCCCTGTGAAGGGGGTAATACCACCACAGCTGGCACCACTCCAGAGGGATCCACCTTGCCCATACCAGGGACAAGTGCCTCCTCTGGCCTCAGTGAACTAGGAACCAGACCATCTACACTATCAGCTACAACCACAGCTGCAGGTGATGGTAGGATAACTAATGGCACAATACTTTCTGCAGGGTACTTCTCTGCTGGTTACTGAAAATTTTCAGAATCTAGTCCACCCCCTAAAATATAGACCACCCTAGCAACCAAAGCAACCAAAGTGAACACTGTTAAAGATAAGTAACTGGAAGCAAGAACATTCTGTAAATGTAGAGAGGGGGATAACAATGAGGCCAGAAAAAGAGTGCTCAAGGTTAAAGACTTGAAACCTATCGTGAGATAGAAATCAAGGACACTGATTAGGTAAAGATGAACTTTTATGTTCTGAGGCAGTGTGAAAGTAAAGACAAGAAAAGTACTTAGAATTTATTCTAATATTATTTACACTAGTACCACCAATACTGGTATATGACTAGTCTCTCCTGTGCTCTAAATAATTAAATTATCTAAAATACACTACTACAGACTACTCTACCTCGCAATCTCTACTCTTAAATGTAATTCAAAAATATCACTACCTATCTCGGCTCATAGGTGCTTGCGATGACTGGTGTTGTCCCAGATTTATGCGTCTTCCCACCTTGCTCTCTAACCATTATCTCATACCCTCACTCCTGTCTACTTCTAACATAATCTGTTACACATATTCAATAATGAAAACATAAAGTCTATCCCAACATCCTTTCTTCCTATTATAATGTATGCCGAGATCAAGGCATCCCTTTGCCAGAATCAACTCACAAAAGAAGCAACTGGCCAATTTCAACAATTCATGTATATTTACCCATCTTAGAAGCGCTGTTGTCCACCTTACGAGTTCTAGCTCATTTTATTGCTGGTTTTGTAAATGCCAAAACTGATCCTGGCCTATCTGGAAGTACAGAGACTGCTTCCTGAAGTGTTTGGTAGAGGTAGTATAGTTTTATGTAGCCTCAATGGAATTGGTAGTACCACACCAGAGACAGTTGCATCGCTGATGGTTGGACAAGAAAAACCAGTTCTTCAGTATGGTCATCACACTCAGTAAGGTGCATCCACTGCCATTGTGCTTCCTCTCACACCAGGTACACATTGTCGGGTCTCTCACCCTCACAGTTCCTCCATTTCTTTCCACTATCAGTGTGCTATCAAAGGAGTTATTTGCTATAACCAGCGCCCTGTCTACCACCTTAATATGATGAGAAATTCCTAGGCTCAACTGCCTATGACCCACCCACCAAGACTTGTACTGCAAGACTGTGGAATTATTGTACAAGTCTTCATTAACTGGGCATTCTATAGCATAGTAGGAGCACTCAGTCTAGTGATGTCTATCTTCCTTCCCATCCTAGCTATCATGGCTGACCACTCCTGTCCCACTGCAGATTCTCAACAAAATCCAGGAATCTAAACAGGTGAGACCACATAGGTACCAGGGTACCCTGGGCTCACCAGTTTGATACCCATGTTCTTCTCGGTAATGCCAGAACTGCCTTTCTACCTTCCATAACTCTGGGGCAAAAGCTGCATGTGCAATTCCGAAGTTTACTCCTTCCCAAAGTAGGGGGTGTCGGGAATATCTAACACCAGTATTAGCCTTCAGGTCAACTATCCTGTTGCTAGTGATGCCTATGTACCCAGTGACCTAACCAAGACTAATATGGGAGAAGACGCTAGGCTGTAGTGCTATAACTTACCACAGCTCAGCCGAGTCACCTTGCGTAAATATGTTGTCAACTAGTGTGAGAGCCAGAACACAGTCTAAAAAAACATGAACTGGACACTCCTTAGCTCTATCTTGGACATGTTAGAGAACACAGATAACCGCCAACAGCTTGCATTCAACAATGCTCTGTAATGAGAGAACTGAGCACCTATTAACATGAGACAAGCTTTCTTTTCCAAATACTGCCAACACTAGACCAGTCCCCACAGAGGACTTGGACCTGTCTGTGTAAATGACTACATCTAAAGATGTATAGAGGTCATGGTAGAATGAACTGTGGCATACTGATATCATGCCTTTGTCTTTCCCAATTGAAACTATTGGGTAGTGGGTGTCACGAATGTGGCTTGGTGAGGAAAAGGTTTTCATGTGACACATAGTTATGAGTTACAAGTATGTTATCGTTTCACACATATGACTCATTCGAGTCATATGATTTGTTATGTGTGGGATTTGTGATGCTTTCGCACATGGCTCAAATATGAGTCATGGGAGGTGCACCTCATGAGTATGCCTTATGAGTGCGCCTTGCAGGTAGGCCTTATGCATATGATTTATGTTTCGCACATGACCTCATTATGAGGTCATGGGTTTCATACATATGACTCAGTCGAGTCATATGACTTGTTTATTATGTTATGATTGGTTTATGGATTTTTGCACAGGGCCTCGCTATGAGATCATGGGCTTTGAGCATGTGACCACTTTGGTCATATGACTAGTTTGTTATGATTTGGTTTCGCACATGTGATCACATTGGCTCACATGACTACGGGTGGGAAGAATACTATATAAGGAGGCCGATCCGGCCCAGGAGGTTAGGTTCCTCACGCTTTGTTCTAAGTACTTTTCCTCGTCCTTGCTGTCGCTTCGCCCCGAGCATTTCTTTCGCACATATGATAGGCCTTGATGTCTTGGATTCTGGAGGAGATATCTGAGTTCGCTCAGTAGTTCCTGGGGTCTTTGGTGTTGAGGTCTGTTTGCGTTACGTGGCGGATAACTTGTTTATGTCTCGTTTTGTTTGGTTGGTTATCTCACGATACTAGCACTTCAAGCACTTCATCACGGTCGCATACGAGCTCCTTTCGGTAAAATGTCTACCGCTTCCTGTCTATCGTCTACTTGCAGGTTTCGCGTTCGATTGAGGGGATTGAACCTTGTGTTTAGGGGGATCACCCGCGTCATTTGTTGGGCCAGCTCATGTCTTTTGTTGGGTTTTAACGGAGTCCTTAGTTCTCACGATGCAAAACGCCCTTGGATTAGAATGATGATCTTCCCAAGTATCAACACGTCGTACCGGCCGCATCAATCCACTGGGGAAGGAGCCTCACCGCCCCCCCCCCTCCTCATTACTATATGTTTCTTCAGTTGGAATCCTACAATGTTGTTTATCACGATTCCCTTGGAAGTTTTGTCCTTGCAGCATATACGGTGGTTCAGCCAGGTGTCTCCTCCTCGCTATGGTGGGGATGGCTTTGACCCTGAAAAATCTTACCCCGTGGTGTGGTTTTTCCTTGCCACCTAGGGTGGTGTGGGACGATTAGCTGCCAGGCACTCGCGTTCTCTGTGTGTTTGGGTGGTTCGGTTGTGGTCTGTAGTTGGCGGCTTCACCCATTGCAAGTGGGGCCTACCCTCTGTTTGTCTGCTACTGTTCGTTCACCCTCCCCCTTCTTGTTGTGTCAGTTGGGGATGCCTCTTGCCCGTAATTCGGTCTGTGCCTGTTGCCGGACCCGTGGGGCTGGCTTTGGCTGGCTCTGCTTACCTTTTTCCCGACTCGGTTGCACTTCGGTTCTGCTGGGTTGGATGGTATGGCTGGTGCTGGTGCCTTCGGGTATTGGTGCTGCCTCCTCTGTGGCTCCCAGCTTTGGCTGGTGGGCTCCCCTTAGCTATATGGAGTCGAGGGTTGTGGCTCTGTTAGTGTGGCCAAGACCAGTGGCTTCCTGATGGGGTTAGGAATAGCTGTCCTGTGGCTGTCGGATAGTTGATCTGTCTGAGGGGCTGAGGGGGCTGGATGGACTCCGTGGCGCCTGGTGTGTGGGGCTTGGGGGGGTTGATTGGGAGGGGAGATGTACCTGCAAGCACCAGTCGGGCATGTGTCAGGTTGGGCTATGTCTAATTAAGTGTTTTCGGCCTGATGGGGCTGTTGGGCGAAGCTGCTGAGTGCTGTAAAGCCCCTCAATGACCCGGATGGTTGATGGCTACCTGTGCGGATAGTGGGTTGCGGCTACCTTGTTGGACTTGTTTGGGTCTTGAGTGCTGGATTTTGTAGGGTTTGTTTGGTTTCTTTGGTTTGGCAATGGGTATGGCTGGTGGGGGCAAGGCACCATGGGTGGGAGAGAGGCTCCACTGGCCGTTTAGGTCTATCACCACCTCTATGGATTTCTTTTGTTTATGAGTTTGTTCTGGGGGACAGGCAGCGGGTACAGGTCCTCCTCACTATTACGCTCTTCGGAGGCACTTGGCAAAGTGGGTTCATAGGGTCGACGGCCTGGCATGTGGATGCGAGAGGTGGACATGTTAGTCACCTCCTCTCTGCCATTGTGTCGCCTGTAGTTTATATTTGTTTTGGTTTTGTTGGTTTTCTACTGTGGAGGAGGTTTTGCGGGACGGTGTTTGGACCGGGTAGTAGTGATTTTATATTTATTGGACGAGGAACCTGGTTGGGTTGGTCGTTTGCTTGGCTTCGGCTACACTTAGTGCTGGTTGGCTTCATACTGGAGGGGCTACAGACTTGAGCTGTGGCGGGCACTGGGTTGTTTGATGGTCTTGTAATTAGTTTCTGTACGGGCATGACTTGGGGATGGCAGGTGCTGGACTGTAGACCTAGTTAGCCTAGGATTAGTGGTATACCGGTTAGCGGTATCCTTGTACCGGCGGGGGCTCGTCGTATGCCAGTGTTGGCAGTACGAGTTTAAATAAAATTAGATTGACTTCTAAGTACTTTTCCTACTTATTACTTTAACGAATCTAAAAATACTTTTACGATCTTTATCTTTATTGCAACTATATCGTTACACCAAGGCAAGCTCTTCACACAGAAGAGTTAGAGAAAATTTATGATCGGCATTTCCAATAGAGGACAAAGGTCTTGTACTATCGGTAATGTAGGCAGAGGCCTCATGCTATTGTATGATGCAAATGAAGCAGAAGAAGAAGAGAAGTATCGTTTCCCATCGCTAAGAACTAACTATCTGAGGAGGGATCATTACAGTGGGTGAGTTCCTGATCTGAGATCTGCTGATATATAACCATACCTTCCTCCTTACTATCCAACAGTATCTTACTGAACTAAAAGTGTTGGCTGCAATCTCAGTAATTGATGAACTGGCCATAGCAACTCTATTGTAGGTACCTGCCTTTTACTGTAACAGGTTGTATTCCAAACTCAGCTAATAGTATATTGTTTGCTAGCTTCATTAGGGTCTGAAACACTGAATAGAGGCAGTGGTTAATGTAGAGTTGAATTTGTTTCATATATGACACATCGTCAGTTACAAATTCAAGTCTATAATAGACAGTCAGAAGTTAGGCTACCTGAACCAAGCGGTAAGTCTTCTACACTCCCAATGACCCAACACTTTCAAACCTCCTCTTCAATACCAAAATTCTCCTTTTAATGTCCGACTCTCTTTGTACCCAATACTTTACATAAGAATAAAAGTTAAGAAGTACATTAAATCTATATCCAAGAACACGCAAGTTCTCAGAAGGCGCAACCATTTCTCCCAATAACTGCATTCCTTTTCACGCTCTATCACTAAACCTGATCCACTGGCATTTTAGGGTATTAAACTTCATATCTGTCGCCTTAGCTACACGATTGTAGTCTGCAAATATCTCTCCCATATAATATCAGGCAGTATCATAAGAGTCTACTGCTACTATCATGACTGCATCCTGAACATATCTGACCACCAGTTAACGAATACTAGGAGAATGCCACATACATGGTGTGAATATATTTGGCACATAGGTACCATAAAGGAAGGGAGAAAGGGATGAGCCCTAAGGTACCCCTTTGCTCACATGGTAGACCTGTGAAGCGCATTGGTTGAAGTGAAATCGAATTAAGTGACAGGAGGTCCACTTCTGAACCCACTCATACAGCTTTAGCGGACATCCTCAGGCTACCAAGAAATCAGTCAGGAGGTCAATATTAATATTGTCAAATCCTCTCTCAACGCCCCTCGATAGGATCAACTACTTATAGCTCTCATTATGCTGCAGGAATTTAAACACTACTACCATGGAATACTGGACTCTACATTTCTGACAGGAGTCAAACTGTGTTTCCTCCAGATTATGGCAAGTAGTCAACCGAAACAGGATTACTCATTCTGTGACATTTCTCTAGTATTGGAAAAAAATGTATTATTCTCCCTGATTTGACAATGTCATAGATGAGCTTGTCGAGCTTGAGTATGAGAACTACCTCAGTCTGATGACAGTCCGGAATATCATGACAGAGTCTATAATCAATAAAGCATTACAGTATTGTCATATCACTTTACTTCCAAAATTATAAGAACAGATAACTAAAGTCATTATTGCTTGGGCCCGTATTCACAGGGTATATAGCAAGAGCAATTTTCATTTCCTGAGCACTGTCCATATCGGCGGTGGAATCCACCTAGGGGGTGGGGTCACCCTGGAACAATTGTTGTGCAAGCAGGTCACTGATGTTGGAATATGTAGTAGCATAGGATCTGTCTGAATGGGATATGGAGGGAAGTGTCCACTTGGCCTCCAACTTCTGTGCTAATCTCAAGATGTCTGAATCCTTACTTTCAGCTAATCTGGATCTAATATGTTCAAGCCTGGCACTCAACAGGCATGCTCAGTAAACACATCTGATGAACCTGAAGTCCTCCGCCCTCTCCGCCTTGTACTTAGAATATTGTTGCAGCTGAGCCACATATAATTTCATTTTTTCTAACTCTGATGTTCATCACATACACCAATCTCTGCCAACAGAAGTACATGGGAGTGTGTCCACCACACTTCTCACTCCATCCCATAGCTCCCCATCGTCTACCTCTTGAAGGGTATCTAATTATTTCCCTACCTTTTCCCAAACTGCCTTTTTCCAAGCCAGCTTCTGATGCATCATGTTGTCAGAAAGGTCAACTGTCAATTCATAGACTTGAGCATTATGCTCACAGCCAGCAGTGTCCAGGTACGGATGTCTAATGTATGGCACTCGGTGCAGACAAAGGTGTATTCTGAAAATGTCACAAAAGGTTAACACTCTTGCAGGAACAATATTCAATCTGTATGCTAGGGCTGTGAACCACTGTTTTAGCCACCATCCACCCACATTGTTGTGGTGTATGTTAGAGTCGCAGTCTTAATATTTGACATTTAAGTCACCAAATACGATATCTACTTCCCCAAATTTGTCCTACTAACAAGGGAATTAGTCCTTAGTATAGCTAGATCGAAAGTAAACTCCAGTGAGCACGCTCTTTACTCCTTTTTCCCAATATCCAATGTGGACACTACCTTTCCTGTGCCCAACCATTTCAAAAATTCCACAAAGATGGGACTGCCCCAACACTTCAATACCCGACCCTTTAAAAAAAGAAAATAAATCTCACCCAGCAATATTTATAGGTACATGTTACTCTTCTGAGTTGACTAGAGGTTCAATAATTAAAAACAAATCAATCAAGAAAAACAAATCAAATGCCAGTGCCTGATTCAAACTACCTATCCCCATGTTTAATACTATTGTGGTAATAAATATTATCTGGGGGCTTCAACTGATTTATAAAGGCGACAGGATCTACATGCGAATAGAAGCTCTCATCCAGATCCAGAGCCATTCTAAAAGTATCTTTTTTATTGAGTTTGGTAGAGGTGGCGGTTTTTAAAATCCCACCTACGGAGAAAGAGGAGGAAGAGAGACTTTCTGGTTCCTTTTTCTTGGCCTTGTCCGACTTATAGTGGGAGGCCTTGTGGTTTTCCTCATCACTGCTGATCCCAACCAGAGGGGAAACAGTTCATATCTAGCAAAGTAGTCCATTCAGTCGCAGAGCCAGCACTGCCTCCTGGTATGCCCGCGTGGCTGGCCTACTCCTTTGGAGCAACTAATTTCTCTGTACATGTATTCCTAAGAGAAATGCACTCCAAACGGAACCAGCAGTGAGGGGAACGACTACAGGTGGCCTCAAAATAGCCAGTCTCCAAACTCCTGCCACATACCTTGAGGCAGCAGTGCTCCTCAATAATCTGAATATTGCGGGCACCTCCCTGGAGCAAGATACTGTCTTCACCCTGTCGGTCCTTAATTGCCTCATTCCTTTCAACCACAAAGTGGATGCCACATATGACTGAGTTAGCCTGCCTTATAGTGTGAATAACGTCCATAATGTCAGGATGGGAAACAGTAACTACCCCAGTGTTGGATTTCTCTAAGTCAGTATAGAGGCTATCAAAGACTAGACTTTCTGTCCATCTTTCTACATTCCAAATTGATCCTCATCCTGTGTCAGCAAGTGGGACACCAGAAACTAAAATCCTTGCTTTCTTCACATTACTTTAGAACTCGAACTCTGAGAGAGCTAGTTCTTTAAGGAGAGTGAGCCTGGCCCGATCGAGCCTATTACCTGGCTCTAAAACTGAGTATGCCATCAAGGTCAAGAAGAAGTACCCAATGTTAGGCTAGATATGTCTCTCGTGAATGTAGGATGTAGTCCCTCAAATCTTCCCCTAGTTGGACTAGGAAATGTTGATACGATTCTTGATTGTCTTAATAGTGATGGCTACTAGTAGGATAACCTCTCTACTGGTAGTGAACCGCATAGTGATATGCCTCCTCCTAGCATTCGGGGTTGGCAATGATAGTCATAGTTGCTGGCACTGAGTTGAGTGGGTCTGTAGCCCCAAGTGGGAGCTACTTGTTAGTACTCTTTTCCTGAGTCTTGGCTGAGATCTCTGTTTCCTTTTGGCTATCAGATTTTCAGGCAGCCATTCTTCTCCTTCTGGCAGCACAACTCCATCACCTGCCATACCTCTTTCCTTTCCTGTTTTCCTTTCCTCTTCTATTCTCCTCTTCCCAGTAGACAGACTTCTCTTTTACTGCCTCATAACATACGTATGATTACCTCTCAATCACAGGAGGAGCGACCACTACTGGACTGATTGGAGGAGGTGGCCGATATGGAGTGGATGGGAGATGTGGGCTTCTGCAGAGTAGTAGGGGGTTTTAATACATATTGCTATCTATTTTAATATCGCTGTAAAGAAGACTCTAGTAGTAGGAGCCACCATAGTGGTCTTCTTTCCCTTAGAATAGGTTGGAGATGGTACCACCTTTAGAGAGAGAGTAAGGGTACTGTGGCATACAGTAGGATAGGGGCAATAGTAGTAGGGCAACTTACCCTGCAGGATTGCTACCTCTTTGTCTTGTTTGCCAACAATATCAGTTAGGGCCCTAACTACTGGTTCCCACTGATGATCCCATTCCCAGTAATTCACACCAGCCACTAGACCATCATCACTGGTCACTGGGCCTTGATTCATCTAGGCTCAGACATCTGGGACCGTATTGTCTTCTATTGACCCAGATTCGGGGGAGAGGAGAAGTTGAGTATCGCAAGAGCAGATATTCTCCAGATCTTCCAACATGGACCCAATGATACTAACTGAGCGGAGTCCAGGAGAGGGAGTCTTTCCTGCATCCAACATCTGGCAGACACCTACCATGATTAAGTCTGTTCAAGCCAAAGTAGCATCAGTGGCTACAAGTTGGGTCTCTGGGAGTTGAACCATTGGTAGGGTCTAGGTGTTACAAGGGATGTCTAAAAAACCTTCCCACCGCCTACCAGGGGAGGAGACCCAGTGTTTATCGAAGATTGGAGATGATAAGGCCATTACCAGGAAGGAGGTATGTATACTATTACCAAGACCAGTTGCCTCCAAGTTGTGTCTATTGTCCAAGCCATAGGAGTTGTCCTTGGCTAATACCTCAGAGATGGATAAGACATCCTGGGATGCCAATATAGATGCAGAAGAAGGTGTGGCCTTGATAGTCGATGGAAGTACCATAGGGGGGAGGATAGTCAAGCACTGGAATAATGTCTTTCTTTCGACCTGTAACGGGCACTCCCTCTAGGATGATTGATACTAAGGTTACAACCATACCGAAATGAATTCTTCTGCAAAAGTGAACAAATATAATAAATGTCAAAGTCTCAACAGTAGAGTTTAAAGAAACAAAACGGTAAAAGTTAATATCATTAAGCCACAGCTTTACTCACTTATGTTGTGATCTCAATTGGTTGTTAATTGACAGCGTAGAGGAAAACTTGTATATACTTCAATAAATTTCTTATACTACTAGTTGATTCCCATCACTACTCTGCGTTCACGAGCACCCAACTCCCTTGGGCTGTCTAGCCAGTTTCCATGGGTTGGACTAAAGATTCTCAGTAGCAAACTAGATGGCTCTGTAGTTTGCTAACATCTAGACAACAGAAGTGTTTTAGCTGCTGTATCTACAATGCAACTGCAGGAGTGAAAACTCTTCATATCACAGAAATGTCAGTGGTGAACTGTTATGCCCGAGCAGATATTATACCAACTTTAGAACTCTCTACCTATATATACTTAGTCTTCTACAAGCCGCTGCAGCACTTAAACATCTATCCTGTTTAGCTCTATTCCCTATTATTCTGGATGATGGCCAGGTAGCTCTCCTGATTCACTTCTTTGGAGATTGACTACTAATAGGCACTACTCACAGTCAACCCTCGTAGAAGTAGCTCTTATCGTGACCAGAGAGTATTGTCTCAGAGTCCTTCACAATTTGCTAATATTATTACACTTTTAGGGCAACGTATTTCTATTACCTTACCTATTGGTCTATGGTAACCTTATAATGTACCTCAAACTTCAAAGGTGTATTACTCTATCAGTTCTGGTACATTTTGCAGGAAACTACCGGGAGATCATTCTCCAGGTTCACTTTTTATTATTATTATTATTATTATTATTATTATTATTATTATTATTATTATTATCATGTATTCATTGTTTAGGTACAAGAACTTGCATGCAGCGGTAGCTATGGCGTAAACAAAACCTTAATCCCAAGTCAAACCAAAACAAAAGAAATCAAACCAGTGCTTCCAACAAGTGCGAACAACCCATATCGCAAAACGCATAAACAGCTAACTATAAAGGGAAATATTCAAACTAAAGTTTAAAGAAATCCTACATACAAGGAAACCAAACAGGTGTACTTTTCACTCCGTGGCTCAAACCGAGGACGATTGGCTGAGTGGGGAAGTGGGGTGCCTGACGAGTCATGCTCGGGAGGAGGGATCTCTGAATGCTGGCATGACTGGGGGGAAGCTGACCGAGCGCGGAGATGTAGGCGGATAAGCTGTGAAGCAGTTCCAGTAATATCCGGATGGATTCCCCTTCGTCCAGGCACTCGACCCCCAGGAGGTGGGCATCTCTGGCTCTATTGTGGTAGGGGTAGACGAGAATGGCGTAGTGGAAAGACTCAGGCTCCTCCTGGTAGTAGGGGCACATGTCTGGAGCATCCGGGTCTCTCCAGGAGTGGTGGCCAGCCAGGTAGCTCTTTCCTGACCTCATCTAGTGGATTCTGCCTGCTATGAACTTCCCCAATCCCATGAAGGGGTAGGGCAACAACGAGGGCAAGTAGGCATATTGGGGTGGTGGCGGGTACTGTTTGGACCACACATTTAGGAGGAACTGACAGTAACCTCTCTTGAGGGCTTGGAATGTGGGGTTGCTAGGGGCCACGGGGGGCAGGGGCGCAGGGAGGAGGGCAGGTGATGCCGGATGGACATGAGAGAGATGACCAACAGGCTTGCCCACACGGTGGGCTATTGCATCAAGTGGGAGATGCCTCCGTACCGGAGGTAATGTCTCGGGGTTTTCCAATTCAGGGGCCTGTAGCCCAGAGTAAGCCCAACTGTCAAGGTGGTCCTCCAGGGAGTGGTAACAACAGGTAGTAGGGAAGGAACAGTGCAGCCGTGGGGTGGCCGGATTTCTTTCTGGGGGGAGGCAAACCATCCTCAGTGCCGCAAGGCATTGACGGTGTTCAATAAGGTATTGTATCGGTAGAAGGGCCGACTCGCAGGGGAGGATGTCGGTAGGTGTCTCTGAGAAACAGTTGGTGACCCATCGCTGGACCTGTCTCCAAAAGACAGCAAGGCGGTCTGTCATGGTTGCTGAGGGTGAGAACAGAT
This sequence comes from Tuber melanosporum, assembly GCF_000151645.1. Lineage (NCBI taxonomy): Eukaryota > Fungi > Ascomycota > Pezizomycetes > Pezizales > Tuberaceae > Tuber > Tuber melanosporum. The sequence continues at coordinate 486,403 of NW_003298941.1, forward strand.
CTGCACCGAAGAGGAGTATAGGTGTGAGGAGGGAGGATGCTAGCCTGTAGCATAGGAAGGGGGCAAGGCCCTTACCGGGACCCCATAGCCGTTTAAGCATGGAGATGGCACCCTGGGCGAGTGCAAGGCGTTTTGAGAAGTGAGTGTTGGTACCCCACCAGAGGGAACAAGAGGCAGGCTCAAACCAATGGCCGAGCTAACGGACCACCCTGGAGGGGCAAAAAAGGAGTCTATCAATAACGATGGGGAGATTAGATGTGAGGTCCCTTTGTCTGGGCGTCCTCCAGTGCATGAGTTCTGTTTTGGGTACAGAGAAGGAGACTCCAGGATGCCTGCCCCTTTGAGTCAACATCTTAACTAGATGTTGGAGGCACTGGACATTCCTCCTGTAGGAGTTGGAGGCAACAGTCACCGCGAAGTCATCCACATAGGACAGGATCAACCCACGCGGTACTGGAAAGTGGAGGGACGAGACATAGCTGACAAACAGAAGAGGTGAAATTGGTGAGCCTTGTGGGGTGCCAACCTGAACTGGTTTGAAAACCCTGGGCGATCCCTGGAAAACAAGACAGCACTGCCTTCCTGTCAAGAAGGACCTAACCCAGGAGCAGAGGTATAGAGGTATGCCTTTCAATTGCAGCATATGGAAGAAGTCATTCGGGGAGACGTTGTCAAATCCTGCCTTGATATCAAGGAACAAGGTAGACGCAACCAACTGGGGATGTTGCAGCGTTAGAACTTCGTGAGTCAGAGTTGCACAAGCATCGAAGGTGCTAAGCCCCGGAAGGGAGCCGTATTGATAGAGGTAGAGCAGGCCAAGCGATCTAGCCTGGGGTGAGAGGCGGTTTGTGATTATCCTCTCCAGTATCTTGGAGACCATTTCAAGGAAGACAATTATCCAAAAGGAAGCAGGGGTATCGTAAGAGGGCTTGCCTGGTTTGTCTAGCACCACTCCATTCGCCATCTTAAGCAATGATGGGTGGAAACCGAACGAGACCAGCAGAGAGAGGAGTTCAACCATAAGAGAGGGACGGGATATATTAATCTTTTTCTAGACAGAGTATGGAAAAAGGTCGGGACCAGGGGGCGAGGAGGACGAGGACTTGCTGAGAGCCACTGCTATCTCTTCCTCCAACAGGGGGGGTGTGTCTTTGAAGGCCCTGAGAATAGGAGGGTAGAACGCGGGAGGCTTAGGAGGGAAGAAGTAAGAAAGCAGGACGTCGTTCAGCTCCATGGGTGAGGTTGCCTGTGGAAGGGACGGGAAACATTCTGGGGGTTCTCCGAAGGTGAACCTCTTGGCCATCCACACATTTTGGCAGGTAGCACTCTCAAGGAAACGTGACCAGTGCTCCTTCTTAGCCTTCTTAATAGCCTTGAAATAGGCATTTTTGGCCAAGCGAGCAGAGGCCCGAGTGTCATTCGAAAGGGATGTACGGGCCTCTCAGGCATGGGAATGGTGGACTTTCCTCAAGTCAGACCCAGTGTCAGACCACTAAGGCTTTGATCTTCTGGAGGGTTTTTTCATTGGTGTGTGTCTGGCTGGGACTAACCTTATCCTACCAAGGTTGATGTCGAGCCACATACTAAGTGCTTGCTGGGTCGGGAGGGGTTGGGGCAGTGGAATCATGAGGAAGCCGAGGTCTTCTAGGACCTTGGTCCAGTCGGTAGCTTTCCAATGAGGTGTAAGCTGAGGGGGGGAGAGGAGTGGAGACGTCAACGTTATGGATATCGGGACATAGTCCGACCCGGTAGACTGGAGAGATGCATCCCATCTTTCCACAAAAGGCGTGAGGTGCTAGTTGGCGAATGCCAACTCAAGCACAGATGGCGCATGGTCTTGGCCTAGTGAGAATCTAGTAAAAGCTCCTGGAGTATTCAGGAGGGAGAAGCATCTTTCTTGCGATAGTTCTGCATATGGGATAGAGGTACAGATTTCCCCTTTCCATAGAGGCCAGTTAGGATCCCATTGGGGGTGGTAGATATTGAAATCGCCCACCACTAGGATGGAGAAGTCGAGAACAGTGTAAGCTTCCTCTGGGGAAATAGAGAGGTAGAGCGATGAAGTCGTCCAAAGGGAATAAAGATTAACCAGACGGAACCTCTCATGGGAGGAGTCAAACAAACCAGACAGGGTGTAGACATCCACTGCCATCAGGGCACGGTTGTCGAAAAACATAGGAACTAAAGAACCAACATCAAAAAAGAAGCGTAGTGCAAACACTGCCACCCGTAGCTTCTCCCCCAGAGCCATCGGGGGAGAAAAGGACTTGAAGCCAGCGAACTGTGGGAGTTTTCCACAAAAAAAAAGAGGGTCTTGAAGGGCAACAAGCACAGGAGGAGAGGGCAAAGAGACCAAAGCATTAAAGAGTGAGAGAAATACATTCCAGCTACCCATGCAGTTGTGTTGAATGAGGGAAAAAGAGCTAGTGCTCTGCGGAGGAGTAGTAGAAACTGGGAAAGGAGGGGGAGTAGAGCGGGTGTTACGCATTAACAGGATGAACCCGCTGGTGGTTTGGGAACTGGGGTGGGAGTGATGTAAGGTGTTCGCAAGGTGCTAATCACGTTATCGGTATTAGATACGATAGTTGGCAGGTGGCCTGCTCTTCCAGAGAGGAGGCGAGAGCTGAGAACTAAAGGAGGCTTCGAGGGTGTACTGGGGAATAAAGAAATAACCGTTCAACCAAGTATATTGAAATACTGTCTGTCGAAGTCTACCTTTTCTATCGTAGAAACAGGTGATCTTTAAATACACAAATCTGTTCATGCCTAGCATGAACGAAACTAGTCAAAGGTATCAATCGATACACTTTGGTAAAACTTCTTAAGTATCAAAGTGATACTTAAAACAAAACATAAAACAAAATCAAGTATCAAAGCGATACTTAAAACAAACCAAGTATCAAAGCGATACTTAAAACAAAACATAAAGCAAAACCAATAACCGAGTACCCATACCGGTTACATTCCCCAAAACAAAACAACTGTTTAAACAAACAAAACCTAATAATCATCAAAAGCGGATTCCAAGAAACTCATGGCTTCAGTTTCCGCTAAAAACTCTTTATCATAGGTATCACACCAGGGACAAGAGGAAATTCTAAGGAAACACTTAGACTCAAAGAAATCTAAATCACAGTAGTCACGAATACCAGATTCGTGCTGTACATCAACCCAAGCATAATGGCAATCAGGACAGTAGTCAATCCAGAGGATTTCGAAATAGTCCTCAAGTTGGATAGCATCGCGGTTCAACAACAGTCCAACAACCTGTTGTCGCTGCCTCATATTGAGCTCCACATAGTTTGACATCGTTATGGTATTCGGATGGTGATTGGTGACTAGATAAAGTTGTCGAGAGCCTGCTCCATAGCTTGATTTTCCTCATCGCTGCTTTCGAACTCTGACTCAAAGTATGGTGCCCAAAATCCATCTCTAGCTTTGAGTTCTGCGTGCCATCGCTCAGTTTCTGGCATTGTAGGTGTCCAGCAAATGGTGATATAGTTGATCGTTGGGGGGAGGGATTCGTTTGGCATATTGTCTTTCCACCATTCGTTTACCATTTCCATAGCCTGCTCTAGTCCTTCTAGTGGTTCCCAGCTGTTCTCGCTCGTCGGATACCCTTTCCATTTGACTAGGAACTGATCATTTCCATGCCAAAGGCGGTGGTCTCGGATTTTTTCAACTTCCCATTCATCTTTCTTTTCAATGATGATAGGTGCGGGTCGAGAGTGGGTTCTTCCAGGGAACTTGGAGTCGTCATTTGGGTGGAATCCTTTGACAGCAGAGGCATGGAATACTGCAGTATTGCAGTGGTACATGCGTCCATCCATCTGGACAGTGTAGTTCTCTGTATGCTCGTCAAAGGATATGACTTTGAAGGGTCTGTGCCATTGGGGTTGCAGTTTCTTACTGCGTCCGACATTGGTAATGAACATGTTACGGTGTACCATGAGCATGTCTCCTGGTGAGATGGGGACATGTTTGCGTCGTCGTTTCTGTGCAGTAGTGGTGCTTCGGAATTGGGCAGCCTTAACAGCTTGGAAAGCATCGTTCTGAATGGCTTGGTGGCGGTTTAAATGGTCATCGGAGGCGGGGACTGAGGAGTTCTTAAATAGTATTGTAGGTAGGAGGGGGTATTGGCGGCCAAAGACTGCCTTATATGGTGACATTCCCAGGGTATCTGAAAACCCGGCATTGATATATGCCGTGAGCTCAACAAGGGCTGGTTCCCAGTTGGTTGGTCGTTCATTGATCATATTCCTAATTCCGGTTTTAACCTCGTGGATCTTCCATTCTGCTTGGCCATTAGTCTCATGGTATCCTGGAGCAGCCATAATGTGGTTTATTCCGAGAGAGGTCAAGGTTTGCTTCCAGAATCTGGCAGTAAAGCGGGGATCAGCATCACTGACAATAGATAAGGGGTACCCGTGGGGGGTAAACAGGTATCGTTGCAGGTTATTCCAGGTGTCTTTGGAGGAATCGGTAATCTTCATTGGTATGAGCCATGTGTGTCCAGAGAATCGATCCACAGCTACCAAGATGGTGTCATATCCGGCGGACTTATTGAATGGTCCTGCGAAATTGATTGCATACGATTCGAATATTTCACATGGTAGTTGGAGGGTCTGTGCCTTTCCTTCAGGTAGTTGTGTTCGCTCCTTGTTTGCCTGGCAGAGTTCACATTGTTTGACGAAATCGCGGAAATCCTTGCGCATCTCAGGCCACTAAACATATTCTGAAGTATATTGAAGGTTGCGGTCCGCACTGTGGTGTCCTTTGTTGTGAACATCGGATATGACATATTCTCTAATCGTCATTCCATTGAACATATGGCCTTTTGGTATGTATAGGCAATGTTCACCGTAACGGGTGCTGGTAAAGACCATTCCGTTGGATATGTTGTAGGGGGCGAGGTCTCCATGCCTGGAGCTATCTATGGCTTTGAAGTAAATCGGGTCATAGCGGTATCCTGCTATCATTTGACTTCGGAAAGAAGAGGTTAATTCTTCTGTGGTTGATCTAATATCTCGTTCATCCTCGATTAGGGATCCTCTTGTTGGTTCGATAGGGGCTTCCTCTTCCTCAAAGGTTTCATAGAGTGGACGCCGATGCTAGGGAATAGTTGGGGGTATGACCGAGACAATGGTTTCATTGTTGTATACTCATAAGGGTCCACCATATAGTGGTCGTGAATTGATTATGGGAGGAGAAGATGGCGGGGCTGACTGTGGGGGTTGTAAATAGGATATTGCCTCCATGTAGGCTGCTGCTTGTTCGAGTTCTTCAAGACCTTTGTATTGTGTTGGAACAGGGTTAAGGATTTGAGGATATTGGGTTGACTCATTTTTATCGATCATCTCTTTTTCTCCTTCTGCGGTGTCGAAGCTGGTGTCTTTGGAATCATCAGCAGGCATATAGTACGGCCACTGGTATCTGTTTCCGAACTTAATCTCAGTCTGGTGAAAAGGGCAGGTGTCGTGATAACAGTGGGACCAGTGGAGTCCGCTTTGTTCAAGTTCGTGAGGAGGTGTGCTGCGGAGCGTGCAGTTGTCTTTCCATTCTTCATCAATGTCCTTTCCTCGTTCCGTTCCGGCAGCACTGTACATGGTGTAAGAGAAAAGATTAGAGGGAGCGGCAGAGCTGGCGGTAGCCATCGATGTTTCTTGTTCATAGGAGGTGTCGTCAGGGCTGTCCTCGCTTTGTCTTGTGTGGTCATGGACAAGTGGAGGATCTGTGAGGTCTTGATTCTCATATAGGCAGGAGAGAGCATCAGCTAAATAGTTCGTTCTTCCAGGGGTATAGATGATTTTTGCATCGTATTTGCTGATCTCGCCTATCCATCTTGTTCTTCTTCTTCCAGGTATTCTTTCTGTTTTAAGATTAGTGAGAGGTTGGTGGTTGGTTATAATAGTGAAGGTATTGCCCATCAGGATGTGATTGAAAGCGGCGAGAGCATCAATCACAGCAAGGGCTTCCTTGTCTGTTGTTCCATAGTTCAACTGTGAGTTAGTGAACTCCCTGCTGTGTAAGGCCGCCGGCCTTGCCGTTTCATGGGAGACCCCTTGCCCAACCCATGCTCCAACTCCAACATCTGATGCATCAGTAATCAGCCATATTGGTTCTGATTTGCTGTAGTCGATAGGTTGTATAACGTTGGCATTTTTTATCAATTCCTTGATGTTGGTAAAGGTTTGGTCATGAGTGTGGGTCCAGACAAATTCTGCATTGCCGGTAAGGTCTGTGAGCGGCGCTGTCACAGTGGCATGGTGTGGTAGGAACTGGGCAATATAGTTGACTAGTCCTAGGAATCGCATGAGTTCCTTTTGATTCCGGGGTGTCGACCATTCTGTTAAACAGGCTATTTTTCTTGGGGCTGCATGTATTCCTTCATCATCTATAACATGTCCTAGGATATCGAGTTTATCGGCAAACAGAATTGATTTGTTTCTGCTAGCGTAGAATTTAGCTTCCCTAAGTTTGGTACAAACCAAACCTATATGGTAGGCGTGTTCTATTTCGGTGTTCCAGAAGATGAGAATATCATCAATGTAGACCCAAACAAAATGGTGGAGGTATTCGCTTAGGAGGTTTTCCATAATTCGCATAAAGGAAGCGGGCGCATTCATATCACCTTATAACATGACTCAGCTAATGAAACTTCCAAAGGGTGTTTTGAAACTGTTGTAGCGTTCGCTTTCTGGATCTAACCTTGTTTGGAAGTAGGCATCGCTTAGGTCAATCTTACTTCGGAATCTTGCCCGTCCAACTGCATTTAGGATCTGGGTTTGGTTTGGGATAGCGGAGCTGTCCATAACCTTGTTTTCGTTCCGTAGCTTGAGATCAACCAAGGGGCAAATTCTTTTGCCATTTGCTTTGGGTTGAACAAACATAGGAGCGGCACCTGGGGCTTCTGCTCGGTAGATGACTCCTCTTCTTTGTTGTTGGTTGATCCAATCACAAAGTGGGCTTTTGTATGCGTCAGGAATAGAGTAGGTGGGTTGGTTCTTGAGATTGGAGGGGTCTTGGAGGTGGATGTGGTGGTTCACCTCTCTCATAGGTGGTAGTTCTTCGGGTATTTGATCAGGGAAAACATCAGAGAACTCATCCAATAGTGGTAGTGCAGTTGCTTTACAGACTGCGGCTCGGTACTCTCCGCTTGTTGGCTTGCACGAGACTCTGACCTTCTGATCTGGGAAATCGATGGTTGACTCCCCACACTTGATTATAGCTTTGTGGCGGTTCAGGAATGGCATGCCTATTAGGGCATCGTATTTGGCTAAATTTCCAACCAGCATTTCCTGGGGGGGTAGGGCTGCAGAGCCAAGTCGTATGATCGCACTGCAGGTTTTATGGCTTGTGGATCGTGATCCTTTTACTGCCATATTGACTGGTATGGATTGGTTAAGGTCTCGAGTGGGGAGTCCATGGACAGAGACAAAGGCGTTACTGATCATATCTCTTCCGTTTGCGCCAGTGTTGAATAGGACTTGAGCCCTTTTGTCATTGATCAGGATAGTACCTTCCAGACTGGTATGTGCTTTGAATGTAGCCGGAGGCCGAACACTGTTGCATTCTACATCAATATATCCGATATGGATCTCTTCATATTCACTGGATTGGGCCTTATCGCTTTCAACATTGTTGGCCGACGCCTCTCACTTGATTGCCTTTCCTTTTCCTTTCTTCGTAGGACAGTTCTTTGCCATGTGTCCTGTTTTTCCACATTCAAAGCAATCTCCCTTTTGCCGTCTCGATTCTTTAGAGGATTTTGCTTTCTTCTTGAAAACCCGTAGGGTATCGTCTTCAGAGTAGCTGGAGGCTTTGTGTCGTGGCTGGCTGTTCCTACTAGAGGATGTCTGTGTTTTATAGGCCTTGGTCTCATGGAGAATGGCGTCCTTTCGTTCTGCTCTTGTAATTATTACTGCAATATCATCGCCGTCTTCCTCGAGTGGTTCTACTTCTCGCCGGAGGGTAGGGTGCATGGTGTCGTAGAATCGTCACTTCAGGATGTATTTGGAGATACTTCCTCTCTCCATTCGGTCCTTATACATCATTAGGTCCGTAGCCACATCGGTGATTTGCTTGACATGCGTTCCATTAACTTGCTGGAGCTGATTGAATTTGTTGTATAGGAGGTCGTTGGTTATAGAGGATTGGAATCGTCCTTTCAGGTAGTCGAGAACTGTAGATCCTCTTAATCGTACATTCCCGCCGAAATCCTTATAGTATTGGTGGTATGTATCGGTTGCCTTTCCTTTGCAGAATGATCCAATGATAAGTCCGGTTGTAGGGTCTTCCACATCTTTTCCTTGTAAGAGTAGGAAGTGTGAGAGTTCTGTTGCCCATCGCTCAAAGGCTTCAGGTTTGAGGTCTTTTCATTCTCCTGTGAACTTCGCTGGGAGGTGGAGTTTAAACTTAGGGGGTTCAAATGCTGCGGGTACCTCCTCTTCTTCAGGCCTTGTCCGAGATTTCCCTCCTCCAGCGGGCCCTCCTCCTGTGCTAGCCATGTCTGATTCGCTACTGGATTCGGAGTCGATTGGAGGTTCAAAGGAAGGCTTCTTGGCTGGGGTAGAAGGGAATTCTCCTGGAGGTTGTGTATCTTCCTTGTTTGCAGGATCGCCCTGCTCCTTAGCAGAGCGCCGGGGTTGTTTCTTTCTTGTAAGGGCTTGCCGTGGGATTTGCTTCCCACTCCTGGTCATCAAAGAATCTATCTTGGGTTTGAGATGAAGCCGAATGTGCTGTGATTCTGCCGCTTCTCTCCGCTAGCGTTCTGAGGTGGATATTGATAGGTTGATCAGGCCTAAATCCGGGGACAGGTTCTTAACCACTTGCTGAGGTTAAAAAAATGTAACTTGTTCGCAAGGTACTAATCACGTTATCGGTATTAGATACGATAGTTGGCAGGTGGGCTGCTCTTCCAGAGAGGAGGCGAGAGCTGAGAACTAAAGGAGGCTTCGAGGGTGTACAGGGGAATAAAGAAATAACCGTTCAACCAAGCATATTGAAATACTGTCTGTCGAAGTCTGCCTTTTCTATCGTAGAAACAGGTGGTCTTTAAATACACAAATCTGTTCATGCCTAGCATGAACGAAACTAGTCAAAGGTATCAATCGATACACTTTGGTAAAACTTCTTAAGTATCAAAGCGATACTTAAAACAAAACATAAAACAAAACCAAGTATCAAAGCGATACTTAAAACAAACCAAGTATCAAAGCGATACTTAAAACAAAACATAAAACAAAACCAAGTATCAAAGCAATACTTAAAACAAACCAAGTATCAAAGCGATACTTAAAACAAACCAAGTATCAAAGCGATACTTAAAACAAAACATAAAGCAAAACCAATAACCGAGTACCCGTACCGGTTACAAGTGACCTCCTCCTGGGTACAGTAGGGGTCAGTTTCTTGGGGGCATGATGGGGTGCTGGGGACTGGGAAGACACTTCCAGGTCTTCGGAATGGGGTCGAGAAAGGGAGGTCAGGGGGGGCTCTGGCGGCGAGGCCATCTCCCAAGTCCACGGAAGGAGCAAGGTTCTGGGGCTGAAGCGGTCTGGAGGAAGGACCCTCTCCTCCATCGTCCTGCCTATCTATTTCTTCTTCCCCTGGGGGAGAGGACATAGAAGCGGACAGGGGAGGGGGTTTTGGTCGTTGGGTGCATGACTGATCGAAGGCAGGGTGCGCCAAGGAGTAATTGGTACAAAAGGGGATGGAGGTGGGGCAACAGTACGCCACTGGTTTGAGGTTGCCTCCTTTGGGGCATGTTGGTTTCTGGCAGCGGTGAGTCATCTTTGTATGGCTGAGGGCGCATATTGGGCAGACCGGGTGGTCGGTCTTACATCTGGATGCTTGGTGGCTGTAACCCCAGCAATTCTTACATTGAGTAAATTTGTTCGTAGAGAAGGCTCGTTCAATCTGGCAACCCGAGGCTTAGAGGACGGTCCTGCCCACCATCTTGTCCACATCTGAGGGTGCGACCGCGATGATGCTTGAGGTGCTTGCCTTGGAGAGGCGAATCTCCTCGTCTTGGAGGAGGAATCGTGCTGAGAGGATCTGTACTTCCTTGATATTTAGAATGGTCTCCCTTAAGGTCTCCAGCAGGGTCTCTTGATAGTCAGGAAGGAATGAGATGGGGAGGGAGTGGACCGCTAGCTGCACCTCGTTGGGGACAGGACAGAAGCAGAGGTAGGAGTTATCACCACTGGGTAGGCTTTGTTAAGACGGGAGGAGAGGGCTTCGTAGTATGGTGCATATGTGGTGGCCGGAGTATGAGGATTGAGGGCAAAGAGGGTCACTATGCCGCGGTCATTGACTTTGGCTGTAAAGACTTTGGAAAGGGGGCAGTTGGCCTCTTGAAGGACCGTCGCCGCAGTATCAGGGAAGGAAGCCACTGTTTCTCTACTCAGGGCGTAGTGAGCAGCGAGAGAACGGGTGGCAAAGAACCTTCTCTCAGCAGTAGGCAGTGGCCTAAGAGCGGGAGGACTAGCCGGCCTGGTGACTGTTTTCGCCACTTGTGCTACTGAGGAGGCTGAGCCACCCTGTTTCTTCTTGGCCCTTGAGGGCCCTGAGGATGCAGCCTCAGAATAGGATGTTCGGGTCTTGCCAGGTGGAGGGTCATCTGGGTTGGGGATGCCGGGGAGGAATTCAGCCAGGTCCGGGTACTTGCCATCTCTCCACTGCTGCGCTTCCCATGTCCTGGGATATTTGGCCGTGTAGGCAGCAGAGTTGCCCTGGTACTTGCCTATCACTGTGTCATAACTGGGGAGGTTGGGGTCATAGAACACCAGGTATCCCGCAGGTAGCACCTCGGAAAGGGTGGGGGCAGGGATGTTGGTGGCTGGCTCTTTACCTTTTCGGGAAGGCCGATGGAGTGGGGCAGTGGAGGCCAACACAAGTGGTTGGGGTAGAGGAGCGGAGTTTGCAACCAACCTAGTGGACAGATCCCTGATGGATGCTTGGAGGGAGGCCACAGAGCTCGCCGAAATGTTGGTGGCATTGACTGGGATGTCGTTGGAAGGGAGTGTGATGGCAACCTGGGATGATAGGTTATGAACTCTTGTATTGAGCTCATCAACAGTTCGGGAGAGGGCGGACATGCCGTGCACGAGAGAGGAGACGAGGGGAAGCAGGTAGCATTCTCCCGTAGAGAGTTCCAGCACCTCCTGATGGGAGATGGGGGGTAGACTTTCGGGAAGCCAATCTAGCAGAGCTCTTGCAGAGGAGATCAGCCTGGCTAGGTGCTCGTGAATAGGGAGGGTGGGAGGCAGCGCCCTGGTTGGAGACAGGCATGACGAAATGTGAGTGAGTGGAGGGGTCCATTGCCTAGCAAGGAGAAATAGTCCCTGGGTGTAGGCTAGGAGGATTTCTAAGTTCGAGGGGCTTGTTCACCAGATGCAGATGGTGTTGAGAGCAGAAGTAAAACGTAGGAGGGGGAAAGAAGAGGGCGCGGAGCATGTTCTCCAGGTTCACCCCTACCACCTCATTTATCCTATGAACAGCCTGTGGTCAGACAGATAGAGTGAGTGTATATGGTGTTACAGGACTATCTCCAATTGGAGACTTTTACTAGGCTTTTAGCAACTCTCCAGGCTGTAGCCCATGACGCTATGGACTTATAACGGGACTATAGAGATGTGTTAGCCATCACATCTCCAAGTTACAGCTTGTTCAGATCTTAACTGGTTGTGCAGAAGTGATCTGCACAACCTGAGATTTGAATATCTTATGTAGTTTCACTTAGCAAACAATCTAGTAACTTCCTCTGAAGTCCTGCGTAACATGCTACTTTCAAGGTAGGGTAACATGGCTTCATAATAGTGTAATCCAAGGCCAGAACAGTGTAACTTTGATCTGAAAGTAGGGTAACTCTACTTGGACCCACTGTTGAGCAATTCAGCATAACTCCTAAATTGACTACTTGGATTACCCTATCCAGTAGGGTAACCACCGCTTCTTACTAGTACCCATGTACTTCTTAGTATGATATAGCATGTCCAGTTGAGATACCTAACTAATGGTACGTCTACTCAGTAGACTCTACTCTGCCACCATTCCTACAATGGTAGTCTCTTGATATCGGTATGGGTATAGGTTTGACTAACTGTAATAGTACTCTGTGGTGCCTCATTACACAACCTTCATTGACCTAGATAGCTCTTAGGAATTGTAGAACGAGGAAGGTGGTGGTGAAACATTTTGTAGGGGATTTGGACTGCATACGATGGCTGCATCCAGGAGCAGGAAGATTGTAATCCATGTCAGCCGACTTGTCCAATTTAAAGTTAGTGTTCTCATCTCAGTCCTTATGCTAGACGATATCTTAGCCAAAAAAGAGGGGGTAGAGGAGCCGGTCCTGTGAATAGGGCCCTGGTATATGAAACTGGTTACCTTGTCCTTGTCAGCTACAGTGCAAGTAGGGGTAACAAACTAAGAGCTGGCCTCAACTGTAGCAGCAGTCGAGTTGTCCTTGGCCAGTGGAATAAAGGACTCATAGTTGACAGCAGGAGAGTCCTTGAGAGGAGAGGGTTTGTGGGCTGGAGAGTATTCCGAGTCATAGTAGGAGTTGAACAGAATGAAAAGTCCTGTGGTAGAGCTTTTGCCTAAGCCACATGTGGCTGAACAGCCCTTCTCCATTGGGAAGTCCTCCACTAAAACCTCCACTTCTTGCATCAAGGCAATAGTTACATCAGCAACTATTTGTCAAACCAACTCATCAAACTACTCGTGCACCATATTCTGATACCCATGACAGTGGTAAAAGTGTAGGAAACTAAGGTTTCTCTTGGATGCAATGTAAGATGATGTAGTTGTAGGGACGAGGCCATGGCCAGTCCCAGAAGTGGGTACAAGGGATAAGGCCACAAGGGCGGTCTCAAGCGAGGAGAAAGAGTTAGAGTCAATCTGAATTGAAGACAACATCCTTGAAAGAGTAGGAGAATCTGTGAAAGAGGAGGTTATTGAAGATGCCATCCTCATCTAAGGCTACATTCAGTGATTACTGGGAACAGGCCAGGATATCTCATATTGAAGTTTCTTCGAAGTGAGTAGGACTACTTCTAACCAACCACCCGAAATGAAAAATACAAATAAATAACAAGTGTCAAGTCTTTATTACAAGTAAAATAAGGTAAAGTATTGGTATGCTTATTTCAGAGACAGGGTAAGAGTAAGGACGTAAAATGTACTTAGAATTCAATTTAATTTAATTTCTACTAGTACTGTCAACACTGGCATACTACTAGTCTCCCCCACACCCCATAAAATACACTATCTAAAATACGCTACCATGGACTACTCTGCCTTGTGATCACTCACCTGAAACATAAATCCAAAAATCACTACATACATGGACACATGGACACTTCCAATCACTAGGGTTATACCAGATTTATCCATCTTCCCACCTCGCTACCTAGCTACTGTCTCTGACCCTTACTCCTATCCTCCTCTAGCTCAATCTAGCCTATATACTCAACTAAGGAAACATCTAGTCTATCCCAACAGTCCTCTATCCTCTTATAATGTAAATCAAGATTAAGGCATTCCCATACTAACAACCTTCTACCAAAGTGGCAGTCAGGTACTTTCAACAACTCTTCTACCTTTACCCACCTTGAAGCTATCGATATTCATGTTGCAAGTTCCAACTTATCCTATTGCTGGTGTTAAGAATGTTAAAACAGATCATGATAAGTCTGGAGGCATCAAGACAGTTTCTTAAAGTATTCAGTGATAGTGGTGTATCTCTAGGTAGATGCGGTGGAAATGGGAGCACCATAGCAGGAACATTTGCCTCACCATTGGTAAAGTAAAAGTAACTACTTCTTTGGTATGATTACCACCTCTGGTAAAATACATCCGCTGTTGTCGTGTTTCCTCTTACATTGGACGCAGCTCATTGTGTCCCCTATCGTTATTATCCTACTATTCCTTTCCACCATCAGTGTGCCATTAAAGCAGTTACCTGCTACAACTAACTGCCCATCTACTGCCTTAATATGATAAAGAATCACCAGTCTCAACCACTTGTGATCTATCTACCAGGATTTCTACAGTAAGAGTGCCAAATTCTTGTACAAGTCTTCATTAGTAAGACTGCCTCTAGTATAGTGAGAGTACTCAGTCCAGTGGTATCTCTCCTGTTTCCCATTACAGCTGTAATAGCTAACTAGGCCTGGCCAACTGCAGATTCTTAACAAACCATAAGAATTAATGCAGGTTAGGCTACAGAGGTGCCAGAGTGCCTTGGATTCACAAGTATAAAACCAATGTCCTTTTCTGTCATACCTGGACTTCCATTCTTCCTTCTATAACTCTTCAGTGACAGCCATGTGTCCCATCCTAAAGCTGACTCCTTTCCAAAGTAGGGGGTATAAGAGATGTCCAATACTTGCCTTAGCCTTCAGGTCAACTATCGTGTTGCCAGTGATGCCTATATATTCTAGGATCCAACCAAGACTGATGTGAGAGAAGGCCCTAAACATTAGTGCCATAACTTCCCACAACCTTGCTGAGTCACCTTCTGAAAACATGTTTTAAACTAGGATGAGAGCCAGAACACAGTCCAAGAATACATGAATAGGATACCTCTTGGCCATATCCTGGGCATGTCAGACGGTACAGACAACTACAAATAGCTTACATTCAACAATGCTCTACGATGGGGGAACTGAGTACCCATCAACATGAGTTAAGGCCACTTTCTCAAATACCAGCTATGCTACACTTGCTCTGTCTCAGTACTTGGACCTGTCCATGTATATGACCACATCAGAAGACATACAGAGGTCTGTGTACAGTGAACAATGGTATACAGCCATCACCATCTTGCCTTTACTGATCAAAACTGTAAGGTAGTGGGTCAGTTCCTGATCTGAGGTCTGCCAATTTGCTGCTATACCTTCCTCCTTCTAGTTTAACTGTATCTTACTGGACCATGGGTATTAGCGACAGTACTGGTAATTGATGAATCAGCTATAGCATTTCTATTGTAGGCACTTGTCTTGTATGGTGACAGGAAGTGTACTGAACTCAGCTAATAGTATGTTATTTGCTAGCCTCATAGAGGTTCGCAACACTAAATGGATGCAATTGGTTACATAGACCTGAATCTGATTCACATATAACCTGTGGTTAGTTACAAACTTAAGTCTGTAATAGATGGTCAGAAGGTAGGCTGCCTGCACCAAGTGGTAAGTTTCCTACACTCCCAATCCTCCAACACTCCCAAACCTCCTTCCCAATACCAAAGTTCTTCTCCTAACTATCAACCCCCTTTCCAGCCAATACTTTACATGAGAAGAAAAGTTAAGAAATATATTGAACCTGTAATCAAGAACTCTCAAATCCTCAGAAGGTAAAACAATATCCCTCAACAACCCTATTCCTTCCCACGCCCTATCCTCAAACCTGATCTACTGAGTCTTAAAATTACTAAACCCCATACTGCTGGCCCTGATTATGCAATTGCTGTCCACAAATATCTCTCCTGCATAGTAGTGGGCAGTGTCACTAGAGTCTGCTGCCACCATGATGACCACATCATCAATGTAGGAGACTATCAGGTAGAAAATACTAGTAAAATGTTGTATTCATGGCATGAATATATTCGCCATGTAGTTGCCAAAGATGAAGAGAGAAAGGGGCAAACCCTGAGGTACCCCTTTATTGATATGGTAAACATGGGAGATGTAGCCATTGAAATGAAAGCTTACTGATCAACAAGACATCCACCTCCGAATCCACTGACCAAGGTCCAGGCAGGACCCTCAGGCCACCAAAAAATCTGATACATAGTTATCATTAATATTATCAAACTCTACTTCAACTTCAATTGATAGGATTAGTCGCTTATAGCTCTCGTTGTACTGTGGAAATTGGAAGACCACTGCCATGGTATCAGGAACCTCATGCTTCTAGCATAAACTGAGCTGTGTCTGCCTCAGATCAAGGTACGCTGCCAACCTTAACAGAACCATGCACTTTATGACTTTTGCCTGAATCGGAAGGAGATATATTATTCTCCAAGTCTTAACGATATTATATCCAAACTTGTCGAGCTTAGGTATGAGAACCATTTCTGCCCGATGCCAGTTCAGAATACCATAACATAGCCTATAATTAATAAGACCCCTCAGCATCACCATATACATTTACTTCTAAAACTGCAGGAAGGGAAAATCTATATCATCTTCTCCTAGACCCATATTCCTGGGAGACCTATCCAGGGCAATTTCCATCTTCCGAGTACTATCTATGTCAACTATTGAATCTACTCAGTGTGAGAGATTGCCAGTAGACATCTGCTGGGTAATCTGGTCACTGATATCGGAATGTGTAGTAGCATAGGACCTATCTGGATGGAATATAGAGGGAAGTGTTTGCTTAACTTTCATACTCTATGCTAGCCTAAAGATATCTGGATCCTGGCTCTCAGCTATCTTGGATCTGATATGTTCAAACCTAGCCCTCAAGAGGCAAGCCTGGTAAACACACCTGACTAACCTGAAATCCTCCATACACTCCGCCTTGAGTTTAGAGTACTATCATAGCCAAGTCACATCCTACCTCATTTTTTCCAACTCTGGTATCCACTACTCGCACTGGCCTCTGCTAATGGAGGCCTACAGGAGTGTATCCACCACTCTTCTCATTCTATCCTATAACTCTCTATCATCCACCTCTTATAAAACATCTAGCAGTTTTCCAACTGTTTCCGATAAAGCCTTCTTTCGAGCTGGCCTCCAATGCATCATGTTGTTAGGAAGGTCAACTGTTAATTTAAGGGCTTGAGTACTATGCTTGTAGCTAGCAGCATCCAGGCACCAATATCTAACATACAGTACCCTGCGTAGGTAACGGTTGATTCTAGAAAAGTCTCAGAAGGTCGACATTATTGGAGAGACCTTGTTTATATTATGACTTGGGGCCGTGAACTACTACTTCAGCTACTATCCACCTATATTGTTGTGATTCATATTAGGGTTCCAGGCCTGATGTTGTTGAAACCACCAAATGTGATTTCTAGTTTCCCGAGCTTATCCTACTATCCAACAAACTAGTCCTTGGTATAGCTTGGTTGAAAGTAGACTTAGGCGAGCACCCTCTTCATACCCTTTTCTTAGTACTCAATGTGAGTACTGACTTCTCCATGTCTAACCATTTCTAAATTCCCACAAATATGGGAATGAACAAATACCTTAACGCCTGACCTGCTAACAAAGGAAAACAAATTCCACCCACCAAGATTTATAAGTATATGTTGTCCCACCTGATCAATTGGAGGATTAATAATAAAAAGCAAGTCAACAAAGGAAAATAAATCAGATACCAGCATCTGGTTACAACTATACCTCACTACATTTAATGCCATTGTCGTAATAAGCATCAAAAGGAGGCTTCAACTGATCCAGTCAGGCCACAAAGGCTAGAGACACAGAGGGAGCCCTCATCCTAATCCTGGGTGGTCCAGAAAGTATTCTTTCAGCTAGGTTTGGTGGTGGCAGCAGTTTTTAAAATCTCATGTACCCTGAAGGGGAAGGGGGAGGGACACTCTGGTTCCTTATCCTTGACCTTATCTACCTTACAGTGGGGGCCGTCATTTTCCTCATCACTGCTGATCTCTACAAGCAAGGATATGGGTGACCTTCTACTACAGCATTATCTTCTCCTCTTCCTCTTCTCCTATTCTTCCTGTTATGCTTATGGTCTCTTGACCTATTCAGTTGGTAGGACTGCCTCTTGTCTGGGCAATGAGGAAGGTGTAGTAGGAGACGATGACTTTGACACCTGGACAACTTTCATATCCCACAAAGTGATCCCTTTGATCGCAGAGTCAATATTGCCTCTTAGTATATCAGCAGGCCTGGCCAACTCTTCTGGGGCAACTAGGTTTGCTACCCATGTGTTCCTAGGAAAAGTGTACCCTAAAACAGAATCAGCAGCAGGTAGAGTGGCTACAGATAGTCTTAAAGTGGCCAGTTTCCAGACACTTACCACACACCCTTGGGGGCTAGTGCTCCTCAAGGATTCGGACATTGTGGGCACCTCCTTGTAGCCAAATCTGCCCTTCAGCCAGTCATTCCTTGATCGACTTGCTTTTTTTGACCCAACAGTGGATACTACATGTGCCAACATTGGCCTCCCTTATAGCATAGATGTAGCCCATAATGTCAGGCTGGAAGAGGGTAACTACACCAGTAGTGGATTACTCTAAGTTAGTGTAGAGGCCATCAAAGGGCATACTTCCCATCGACCATTCTACACTTCAAATTTATCCTCCTCCCGTGTCAGCAAGTGGGACACCAGAGACAAAAATTCTTACATTCTACATGTTTCACTAGAACTCAAACTGTGGGAGTGACTGGTGCTTGAGCAGGTCAATTATAGCTTTATCAAGCTAGTTACCTAGTTCTGAAATAAATTGCACTGCTAGAGTCAAGAAGATGCAGTCGATTTCAGGCCAAATATGTCCTGTGCGAATGTAGGAGGCATTTCTTCAAATCTTCCCCTGATTGAACAGTATCCTGTTAATCCTGTTTTGGATCACTTCAATTTCAACGCCCTCTGGTAGGGCAACCTCCTTGCAGGTAGTGAACCGCATTGTGTTGGGCCTCCCTCAAGCATCTGGTGTCAGCAATAATGGTGGTAGTGCTAAGACAGGGTTGAGAGGTCTGGAGGCTCTATTAGAACTCGATAGAATTCTTGTTGTACAGGAGCCGTAGTTATTTTAACACTAGCCATTATAGCAGGCCCACACAGAACTGATGGAGTAATAGGGATGGCAGTTGTAGGGACTGGTTCCTGCCTGTTTGTAGCCCTTCCAGGAGTCTTGGTCAGGATCCCCAATTCCCTTTCGCAACTAGATCTCCTGGCGGCCTTTCTTCTTGTAGCTGCACCACTTAGGCGTCTACCTCTTTTTTCTTTCCTCTTTCTATTTCTCTCCCTCTTCACACTCCTCTTCCTAGTACACAGTCTTGCCTTCACTACTGCAGGCAATACGCAGAACTATGCTCCCATTACTGTAAGAGATATCGCTGTTGGACTGGTGGGAGTTGGTGGCCAATGTGGAGTGGGTGGAGGATGTCGATTTCTGTAGAACGGCAGGGCACTTTGGCATGTAAGCCATTTATTTAACTATCTCTGTGAAGGAGGCTATAGTAGCAGGAGCCACCGTAGGAGTCTCCTTTTTCTTAGAGCGTGCAGGGGGTGGCACCGCCTCTGAATAAACAATAGGGGTACTGTGGGGCACAGTGGGAGGGGGTTGAGAGCGGGAGGACAACCTACCCTATAGGGTTTCTATATCTTCTCCTCACTTGTCAACCATATCAGTCCAGATCTTAATAGCTCATTCTAGACATTAAACCTACTCCCAGTAGTTCACCCTAGCTACCAGGCTACCATCACCTATCACTGGACATTGGTTCATCCCAGCCCAGACATCCAGGACCGTATCATCCGCAACTGACTTAGACTCCGAGGAGAGGAGATGTTGAGTATTATATGAGCAAATATCTTCCAGACTTTTCACCATAGACCCAATCACACTACCTGATCGAGGTGCAGAAAAGGGGGTTCTACCTACATCTAACAGTTTGCAGATATCCGCCATGATCATGTCTACCTGAGTGAAAGCAGTGTCAGTGACCTTGGACTGGATATCCAGGAATTCTACCTTGAATAGAGTCTGAGTGTTATGAAGGATCTCCAGAGAACCATCTAAATATCTACCAGGGGAGGATATCTAGTATTCATCAGAGGTCTGGGATGGTGAAGCCAATGCCTGAGAAAGGGTGTAGATACTATCGTGAAGAACAGACACTTCAGAGTTATGTCAGTCATCTAGGCCCTTAGGGGTATCTCTTACCAACACCTCAGAGGTGAACAAGACATCCTGGATCACTAGTGGGGATGGAGAAGGGGGCATGGCTTTGATGGTTTACTGGAACACCACTGATGGTGGAATAGCCAAGCTCCCAAGATAGATCTTTAAGGGCAAGTCAGAGAGAGCCGGAACAATTTGCTGTTTCTGTCCTTCATCAAGATTAATAGTCCTAAAAAACTGATGGCTAAGAAAGATGGTGGCAGATTACTTGGTGGGGAATTATAACCATCTACAACAGCATGTCCAAGCAGCAGGAGAGTTGTTGTATTTATCATTAGGGTATTCTAGTTGGAACTTTGGGTTCTCATAAAGAGCTCTTTCACCGGATGACATACTAGCCAGAAAGAAGGAGGTAAAAGAGCCACTCCTGCAGACAGGGTTCTAGTGTAGCAAGTTGGACACATTGTTCTTGGCAGCCACAATAAGAGAGGAGGTAACTGACCAAGAGCTGGTCTCAACCTTAGTGGTAGTTGAGTCATTGTTGGCTGGAGGTAGTGAGAACTCAGAGACAACAGCGTGAGAATCTTTGCGAATAGATGAACTAGGGGCTGGTGAGTATTTGGAGCCCTGGTTGGAGTGGAACTGAATGAAGAATCCAGTGGTAGAGCTCTTATCTAAGCCCCATGTGGCTGGCAGTCCTTCCCCATTTGAAAATCCCGTACCAAAATCTCCACTTCTTTTGTTAAGGCAATAGTTACATCAGCTACCATTTGCCAAACTTCCTCATCAAACTGTGGGATCAGCACATTCTGGCATCCATGATAGTGGTAGAACTGTTCGAAACTAAGGTTCCTACTTGGTATAACATAGGACCATGTAGTTGTAGAAATGAGGCCACAGTCAGTCTCAGCAGTAGGCGCATGAGACAAGGCTTTACAGGCAGTCACAAGCAAGAAGGAAGGGTTGGAGTTGAACTAAACAGGGGATGACATCCTCAAAGAAGGGGGAGAATCCATAGAGCAGGAGACTGTTGAAGACCCCATCCTTGTCCCAGACTACATTCAGTGATTGCTGGGACCAGATCATAAATAACTCACACTGAAGTGCCTTCTAATAGAGAAAAACTACTTCTAACTGACTGCCCGAAATGAAAAACACAAATAAAAGATAAAATATGAAGTATTTATCGCAAGCGAAATAAGGTAAAGTAATGCTATGTCAACTTCCAAGATGATATGAAAGTAAGAATAAGGAAAGTACTTAGAATTTAATCAAATTTTATTTAAGCTCGTACTTCCAATATTGGCATATGATGAGCCCCTGGGCTAGGCCCCTAGGTGACTGCAATCCAGATACCAAAAACTACCAACTAACTAAATCTCTAATCCAGTACCTCCAACATGTGCACATCATGCCCCAACTTAAACACTAAATACGAAACCATTAGTGGTAAAGAAAATCCTGTATAGTCCAGCCTACCTGCCAGACATGTTACTTGTACAAACATCAAAAATCTAGTACCACCCCCTGAATGTGACCCTGTAATAACCTTTCCTACAGTAGAAATCCATGCAGGTACTCCTACTGAAGAATCTCGGGACAACTCCACTGACCGCCATGGCAAACCATTCCCAAATCCTAAAATGAAAGAAACACCCAAGACGTACACATGTAGACCCGAAGGAAATCCAACATACAGGGTGAGAGCTCCATAGTGGAGGAGATACAAACCGTTATATAGAATCTGGAGAGTACTACAGTAGCTGCATAGAGCAAATACCTTGACAGTAGTTGCTAGTATAACTGTGTCCCCAAGCCGTTGACACCTGGTCAAACACACCCAGGTATTCAAGTTCTCCTCAAACTCTTCAGCTCCCTGTACAGGCAGTGGACCTACCATAGAGTCAGCAGTAACAAGGTTGTGAATGCCAACCAGTGAGTGCAATGACCATTCTGAGTTGGGAACCAGTGGCATGGGCGAGCATTGATCTTTCTTAACCTGGTACTTCTTGTTTCTCTTCCCCCTACTACTTTAAGCACTGCTCTAGTAAGAGGAGTTGATGGACTACCCTCATCACTACTTACACTACGGGGGGATGCCACTAGAGGCATTACCCCGACCAGCCATGGGGTTAGCCATAGAGACTCAGGTA
This sequence comes from Tuber melanosporum, assembly GCF_000151645.1. Taxonomy (NCBI): domain Eukaryota; kingdom Fungi; phylum Ascomycota; class Pezizomycetes; order Pezizales; family Tuberaceae; genus Tuber; species Tuber melanosporum. Next base: position 508,381 of record NW_003298941.1, read on the forward strand.
CCTGACTACCTAAAGGGGCTGATACCACCGGAGCTGGTACTATTATACTAGGAACCACTGGACCCATACTAGGAGCAGGCGCCTGCTCCAGCCCCAGTAAACCAAACACCAGAAAACTCATACTACTATGTACAACCGAAGCTGTAGACAGGGCAGGGACAACTACTAGTATAAGATTCCTCAGAGTATACTCTGCCGCTGGATCCTGAGAATTCTCAAGGTCTAGCCCACCCCCCACAACTGACACCACTGTGGCAACTGAAGCAATAGAGTGGGCAATCATAGAGGGGATACCTGTAGGAATTTTTGGCCAAAGCCCGTATAGTAACCAAACTGCAAACTATTTGACATTCAGAGAACAGTGTATCCAACAAGGTAGATATTCCCCTTTCGGCGCAATGAAATTACTAAGAAAGAACAGAAATGTGATACCGAAAGCTAGAGACTTCAACCTCCAGGACAAAGTTCTTATTGACTGCACGAGACAAAACTACCAATAAACGTGGAGTAGACATGGCAGAGGGGGCAGAGGCTTGCTTAGCTATTGCAACTGTCAGGAGGTAAGGTAAATGAACAAATGAAATGATAGGTAGAATGAAGCAAGAACTTCCAGCAAAAGTAGAAGCAGAGATTAACCATGATACTCAAAAAGGTAATATAAGTTAAAGACTTGAATCCTATTATAAGAGAGTAATCAAGGGCTCTGATTGGTCGAGACTAAACCTTTATCTTCTAACACAGGGTGAATGGAGGATGAGGAAAGTACTTAGAATTCAATCAAATTTTATTTAAACTAGTACCCCCAACACTATCATACAAAGAGCTCCTGCCAGCACAGGGATAGTGCTAACCAGTATACTACAAACCTAAGCCAACTAAGTCTACAGCCACACACCTACTATCCCTGAGTCATACCTATATAGAAACTAATTACAAGACCATCAAACAATCCAGTACCATCCCTAGTCTAAGTCTGTAGCCCCTCTGGCATGAAGCTGACCAGTACTAAGTGTAGTTAAAGCCAAACAAATGACTGACCTGACCAGGTTTCTTATCCAACAAATATAATTTTCAGTATCACCCAGTCTGTATACCATCCCACAATACATATCCACTACAAAAGAAAACCAACAAACAACCTAAACCTACATGCCAAACAATGGCATGGAGCAGGTGACTGATATGTCCACCTGTTAGGCGGAGACAACCTGATAGACTTCAGAGTTGTCTAGGCCGATCGAGATTCGTTTTTATAGACGGAGATTGTCTAGGAAGGCTCGAACTTCACTGGTTTCGTTTATGACTACTAAGAGCGAAGTAAAGTAGGGTAAAGTAAAGTAAAATCGTAAGAACAATATTATATTGTTAAGGTCTCTTCTCCATTGCTTGATGATGTCTAGAGCTTGGGAGGCACTTCGATATTTATATTCCGCGTCTGAGTATTCGCGGACTACATCTAACTAACATACAACCATGTACCTTTTTCCAATATAACTCGCAACGTCGGGTTTTCCTCCAAGGTGCGAACACCTGGAGACCCTGAAAATCATCACACCCTCTTTGATAATTATAATATGACTATTTGGAAGTCATGCCGTTTCCAATAGTAATTATCCGATGGTGAGAGTCTTTTTAGACAAATGGCCCAATTCTCAAGTTGAACTGTGTTGGCTCCAATCGTCTCCTTGTCGACGAAATGATCAGTTTCGTCTGCGGGTTGCATCTGCGAATATAGTTGTTATTACCGACTTTCTAGGTCATCTAACTTCAACTCTTCATAACTCCATACCCAACCGATAGGTCTTTTCCGGAGGACTTCCTACTTGCCTGCAGGAAGCCTTTCCATAGGATTGGTAGATAATCCCTCGGTCGGTAACCCTTGGTTGCTGTGGGTAATAGGATTCTGGTTACTGTTACCGGTTTGGGAGTCACCCCTTCGGTTGCAGTATGTACCGGAACCTGGTTGTAACACTCCTCGAACTTCATTGGGTTCGATGGTAGTATTCTCAGGAGTTCCAGACTCTTCTGGTTATCGTAGGGTAGATGTGAATGTATTGGTCTTTCATTGAGATCCTTTACTATTCATCATCATCTTTTTTGCGCGAAAACGTCCCGTTACTTACGGCCCATGCCGAAGATATCTCGTTCTTGAAGCCTAGTAACTTTCTGGGTAGTTGACGGATTCACTCCGTTATACTTCCCAGACCTAGCCGAAGGTCCCCTCTTATATATCCTGCGAACAGGATCCGGTCGGACGGACGGCGGCGACGTATACGGTGTTATTTTAACACCTTCGATTCTGTGGCATAATACTCACAGGACGCAACTTAGATCGATATGTATGATGACGCGCGGGCCCCGTAAGGGGGCCGGAGGGGGGTGTTGGAGACCTGAGATTTCGATTTCGGGAGAGGTTACCCTACCTAGGGTGGTTCCTAGGTATCGGATCTCGGTATTCCTAACACCACCTCTCACACCTATATGCCAGGTCGTTGACTTCATCAATCCACTTTTTCAGTTACCTCCAAAAGGTGTTCTAGTAAGAAGTATCTATACCTGCTAACTGTTCTCTGAACAAAACCCATGAACAAAAGAAATACATACAAGTAGTAATAGGCTAATTAATGTTCAGTGGAACCTATCTCTTACCCATGGTGCTATGCTCCTTCTTTCCATACCTGTAACCAAATAAAAGAAACTAAACCAATCCTGGAGTATAATACCCAGTAAGCATGATCTAAACAGGTTCAACGAAGTGGTCGAAACCCACTATCCGCACAGGTAGCCATCAACCCGTCTGTCTGTCAAGGAGGTCTACAGCATTCAGCAGCTTCATCTTCACAGCCCAAGCAGACTGGTAACACTTAATCAGATCTCATACAATGTGATGCAGGCTTGACTGGTGCTTGCAGGTACCTCTCCCCCTCAGCTAGCCGATTCTAAGTCCCACACACCAGACGCCTCAGAGTCCATCCAGCCCCCTCAGTTACACAGACTGATCAACTACCCGACAGCGACATGACAGCCAATAGGTGATTCTATCAGGTAGTCACCAGTTTTGGCCATACCAAACAGAGTCCCAACTGCAATACCATGCAACCAAAGGAGCCCCCGATGGAAGCCAGGTACCATAAAAGAGGCAGCACTAATACAGGAAGACACTGGTACCAGCTACACCATCCAACCTAGCTGAACCGAAGCTTAACCAAGTCGAGAAAGAGTCAGGTATGACCATCTGAGGACAGCCCCACAGGTCTGGCAAGAGCACAGATCAAGTAACATGCAAAACACACTCTCAACCAATATGACAAGAAGGGGAAGAGTGAATGAAGAGAAGCAGATATATGGATGGTAGGTACCACTTGTAATAGGTAAAGCAGCCAACTACAATCTACAAGCGAACCACTCTGATATACAGACAACACATATATCTTGTATCCAATCAACCCACACTACACCAGGCAACAATGACAAGCCACCCAGATGGTAAAAAGGTTTAGGGTCAAAGCCCTTCCCACAGAAATGAGAAAAAAACACTTGACTGAACCACCATAAATGCTACAAGGACAAAACTCTAAGGGAACCGCAATAAACAATATTATAGAACTCCAACTGTAGAAATGAAAGGTAATGAGGAGGGGAGGGGGTAGTACACTCCCACCCATTGAGGAGTTATGTAGCCGGCACCATGAGTTGAAGGTATAAGACAGTCATTAAGTTAACTCATGGGTGTTTTGTCTCATGAGAACTAAGGACTCCGTTAAAACCTCACAACATGAGCTGGTCCAAAGTACAACGCAGGTGATCCCCCAAAATACAATATTTAATCTCTTTAATCGAAGTTGAAACCTGGGTGTAAATGATAGACAGAAAGCCATAGACATTTTACAGAAAGAGGCCTATAAGGGACCGTGATGAAGAGCTCGAAGTGCCAGTATCATGAGATAACCAGTAGGCGATGCCAGGGTGCAAACAAGTAATCCACAATGCAATAACCAACATGACAGATTTAATACCTAGAAACCTAGAAACTACTATGAGAACCCAAATATCTCCTACAGAATTCAAACCAAAGAAGAGCATCATGGGTGCTAAAAGGAAAGCTACCGAGGCGGAGTGAAGCCAAGGAGGAGGAAAGTACTTAGAAGGTAATCTACTTTTATTTAAACTTGTTCCACTAACACTGGCATGCAACAAGCCACAGGGCCTGGCCCCCAGGTTGTCGAATCCCAGATATCACTAATTACAAACTAAGTAAACCTCTGACCCATTACTTCAAACATGCCCATACCATGCCCCACCATGAATACAAAATACAAGGTCGTCAACAGTAAAGAAAATCCTCTTCAGCCCATCCTACCTGCCAGTCAAGTTACCCGTACAAAATACAAAAATGTGCTACCACTATCTGAATGAGACTGTGAGATACTCTCCTCTACAATAGAAATCCACTCAAGTGCCCCTACTCAGTAATCTCAGGACACCCAGCTGACCACCGTGGCACCCACCCCAAATCTCTAAACAAAAGGAACAAATAATAGACCCAAGTACTTGAATATGAAGGAAAGCCATCTTACTAGGTGAGGGCTCCTTAGCCAAGGAGATAGGAACCATCACACAAAATCTGGAGAGCACCACACGAACAGCCTTGGTCAAATACCTACATGGAAGTAGCTAGAATGATATAGTCCCCAAGCTGTCAACACCTGGCTGAACATACTCAAGAACAGAAGTTCTTATCCAACTCCTCAGCTTCCTCCATAGGCAGTAAACGTACTATGGGCTGAGGAGTAGCAGGTTCACTACAGTGAACCAGCAAAGGTGACAGCCCTTGGGAGTCAGGGACAAGTGATACAGGTGAGGATTGACCGCATTTAATTCAGCGGTTCTTGCTCTTCTGACTCTTCCTACCCCCAGGCGCAGGTCTAGTAACAGGAGTAGTGAGACCACCCTCATCACCACCTATCGCCACAGGTAGGAGGCCACCAGAATCATTACCCCAACCAGCCACAGAGGGTTTAGGTACCTGTTTCCCCACAGGGTATGATACCATGGCAGCTGGTGCCACCATACCAGGAATCATCTTACCTATACCAGGAGCATGCACCTCCTCCATACCTGATAAATCAGTATCTAGACTACCCATACTATCATTTGTAACTGAAGCTGTAAGTAGAGCCATGATAACCACCTACACAATATTTCTACAAGAGAGCTCTTCCGCTGGATCCTGAGACCTCTCAGGGTTAAGCAGACAACAGGCAACCAAGACCATGGAAGTAAGTAAGCGAAGTGAGCGAGGCAACACATGAAGACCTTAGGAATACAGGAATCCGATAACTAGGAATCACCCTAAGTAGGGTAACCCCACTCAGAATCGGAATCCCTGATCTCTATCACCTCTTTCTAGCCCCTTTGTGGGGCCAGCATATAATCATACATATCTCAATTGTGTCAGGTGACCATAATGCCACAGAATTGAAGGTGATCGAATAATACCGTATATATTGCTGCTGTCTATCCGACGGGATCATGTTCGCAGGACACATGGGAGGGGACCTTTGGTTAGGTTTGGGAACTGCAACGGAGTAAATCCATCAACTCCTCAGAGTTACTAGCATTCAAAGATATGACATCTTTGATACAGGCCGTAAGTAACAAGATATTTTCCTACAATGAGAGGGTATCGAATGGTAAAGAATCACAACGAAAATCCAATACATTGGCATCCACTCTATAATAATCAGAAGAGTCTAGAACTCTGAGGAACACTACTACAGAAGTCAATAGACGTCATCGCATGTTACAACTGGGTCTAGGAACTCGCCCTAGTTGTGTGAATGATTCCTAATACTAGAACTGTGATTGAAATACTAGCACTACAAGCAACCAAGAGTTGCCAACCAAGCCATTATCTACCAATCCAGTAGAATGGCTTTCTGTGAATTAGTAGGAAGTTTTCCAGAAGACATCTGGCAGTTGAATATTGAGTTATAGAGGTTTAAACTCACGTAACCTAGAAAGATTGCAATTATGACTACCTTTGCAGATATAACCCGCAGATAAAACTGTTCATTTCATCAATTACAGAGACAATTGGGGCCAACTCAGTTCAACTTGAAAACTCGGCCAAATATTTAAGGACTCTGACAATCAGATAATTAGTATTGGGAATAGCACGATTCCCAGTTAGCTATGTCGCAATTATTGAAGAGAGTGTGGTGATTTTTAGGGTCTTTGGTATTTCGCACCTTGAAGAATACCAAACATTGTGAGTTATAATCAGAAGAGGTACATGGTGGTATAATAGATAGATGTAGTTCGCGAATACTCAGATGCGGAATATAAATATCGAAGTACCTTTCTAGCTTTAAAGATATCATCAAGCAACAAAGAAGTAACCTTAAGAATATAATACTGTCTTTACATTTCTATTCTACTTTACCCACTTTACTTCGCTCTGAGTAGTCATAAAAGAAACGAGTAAAATCTGTGCCTTCTTAGAATCTCCATCCTCAGAAACAAATCTTGGTTGGCTTAAACAATTCTGTAGTCTATCAGGTTGTCTCTGCCTAACAGTATATTGTTAGATCTCCTTGTTATCAAGGCTCTCTACCTACCTACCTCTTTCTACCACATGATGCGGCCAAGTCACCTCGTGTCCTGGCACATATTCTACATAAACAGAAATTGCCGCAAACCCAAGCTTCATTATCCGCCTAAAAGAAAAGAAGAAGCGCACAAACAATTAAAAGAGATGTCATAACCTCCAAAGCCAGATCACTCTGGGGGAACCGATGTATACCTCAGAAGATGATCACTCTACAAGTTTTAGTCATTCATCCTCTCTACCTCCGACTCTCTGGAAACCTTTTACAGGACCAGCAGGTAAAGATTCTCATATACCTCTGTTCTCAAGTAGCTCCTCTTTCATTTCGAAATCTTCTACATTCTATCTAAACACCCATGTAGCAGACCTCGCAAGAGTTGCTGCCAGGGTAGGAATAGTCATAAGTCAAATCTGGCAAGATATCTCAACCTGTATTGATACTACCAATATTGTCTTTGATACTCAATCAGCTCACTCATAGGCCAATACACGAGGGCTGATAGAAGTTCAGCAATGATTGCTGGAAGGATAAGATATTCATAATAGCGACATTGATGTTATATTATGTCAATGTACTGTATTAGAAGCAAACGTCCGAGAAATCCAAGAAAGAATTAACAGGAAAAATGCTGCAAAATTGGCAGTACAAGATACACAATAAGAGCATCATGAGGGAGTAACTACCTAACTGCAGCCTGAAGCTCTTGAATGAGACCTTACTCTGCAATGAGCTTTCCAGAGGTTCAGAGCACAACAAACCTAACAAAACGAAGCATTGCAAGCTCTGGTATCCAATCTAGCCACCCAGCAGGAACAGGAGGCAGAAAACTATGGTCAATTTACCCATAGCTTTCAATGGGATTAAACTCATATGTCCGATACCTTTGTTCTAGTGTTTGGCAGAATTAAAGTACTACATAGAAGACAACTGAGTAGTCAGTATGCTATGTTAGAGTCAGTCCCAGAATAATGGGAAGATGCTGCAGAAAGGGAGGAATAAGAAGAAGCCCCTGTCTGAGATAAGAGGAAATAAAGTGAGGGAGAACCTCCAACCTCAATAATACTGGGCAGTGTAACCAGTATAGGTACTTGGTTATTGGTTTTATTTTATGTTTTGTTTTAAGTATTGCTTTGATACTTGGTTTGTTTTAAGTCTAGTTTGATACTTGGTTTTGTTTTATATTTTGTTTTAAGTATCGCTTTGATACTTGGATTGTTTTAAGTATCATTAGATACTAGGTTTTGTTTTACGTTTTGTTTTCAGTATTGCTTTGATACTTGGTTTGTTTTAAATATCATTTAATACTTGGTTTTGTTTTATGTTATGTTTTAAGTATTATTTGATACTTAATTTGTTTTACCAAAGTGCATGGTTTGATACTTTTAAATAGTTTTATTCATGCTAGATATGAACTGATTTGTGTATTTAAAGACCACTCCATTGCACGATAGAAACAGCAGACTTCGACAGAGAGAATTTCAATATACTTGGTTGAATAGTTACTTTATAGTTTTCTCAGTACACCCTTGAAGCCTGCTTTGGTTCACAGCTCTCGCCTCTACTCAGGTAGAGCAGGCCATTTGTCAAATCCCATACCTATTACTAATAATGTGAATAGCACTGTGCGGACACATTACAGGCAGCAACCCAGAGGATAAGAGTGATATAGGAATGACGATGGAAAAGGAGAAAAATATAGAGGAGAACCATCGAGATTGAAATAAGAAATAAGGCTTGAACAACGTGGAATAGCTGCTGTGCTTACAGAAGTATTGGCCCAAACTGTTAGGCGACCAGCAAACCCACCCCCATTTTTTGAAGCAAAGACTAGTCAATGTATTCACTATTGGTTAATCCAATATGTAGATTACTTCGAACTCAATCCCCGGATTTGGAATGATAATCGCGAACATATCATCTATACCTTGGAGAGAACAAAAGAGGATCAGGTCAGCCCAATAGCAGTCTGGTATCATTGTGCAATCGATAGCCTCCCAGGAGAAGAACAAGACCATGAACTATGCTCATAGACTCTTTTTGAATATGAATTCACCAGTCAGTACGCTACTCTCAAAGAAGGACGTAAAGCTATACAGGACATGGAATCAGTCAAGTATAAAAATGATATTCAAACGTTTATGGAGAAGATGCATAACCTAAATCTCCATACTCAACTAACATGACCAGCCTGGTGTATAGTATGTAATAGGAAATTACTCTCCAAGTGTAGATGATGACTTTCATTAAACAAATACAATACCAATACAGAATGGGAGAATGCAGTTTAGAAAGCAGGAACAGATGAGGAAAAACAGCAGGAATGGGACCACATAGATCAGAATAAGTCAAAACCTGTGAAAACATTCTCCAACAAAAAACTTGGGAACAAGAATCAACCAAAGGTAAAAAGAGAGAAACTATTCATAAAGGGTGGTGGTCCCTTCAAAAAGAGGAAACGGGAACCGGAGCCTGAGAAACCAGCAAAGAGGTCTACTGGGACTACTAAGTGGACACATTCAAACTTCATAACAGACCAAGAAGGAATCCCTGAGTCAACAATTAAGGAAAGAAAGCGGGAGGATTATTGCACTCAATGTAGAAACATGAAGAAAAACCACGAGTACAACACCTGCTGGTAACAAATTGAGGTATTTAGGACAAGGGCAAATGACCCCCATTCAAGATACCAAGGCCCAGAACAGTAGTGATAGTTCACCGTCCGAGAAAGATCTCTACGGTCTGAGTTTCAAGTAGTAACAAGTTCTGGGAACTTGGTGAAGACAAAGAAATCACTTAGGTCATTTTATTGATACTGACAATGATGGTGTTTGGGTAGTCTAGAAGAGATATACTGTCTAGAAATCGAAATTAATGGCAAAAGAGAATGTCAAAGCGAAGCAATCTATCTTGCAATTATTACCTGAGTGGAAGTACACATGTCCTTCTTGCCGCAAGGTCAAGGAGACCAATAAAGAGCAATGTGCGCATTGGTGGCACCTTTATGCTTCCCAAGGCAGTATTGTAATCTTGTGTCTAATGACCTAGTACATCTCCGCTGAAGTAGTCAGGCACGTGATCTTGAAACTGAAAGATCTCTGACAAGGACCAAAGCCTGAACAGGAAACAGACAGCACTAAGGGTACCCAACAGAGAGTGACAGTTGGGCTAAGAAGAATGATCTAGAGGAGAATCGAAGCATATCTTCAATCTATATGGTAAATAGGTACAGGAGCTCTAGACCTGACCCTTTGTTAGTACTTCTTAGATATTGCACTAGTACAGAACGAAACTCGATAAAGTGAGGACACTCTCTACAGTTATGCGAGAGTGGAGAATAAGCCTGGGAGGGTTATCAAAAAAACTGCCAACCAGCCCTACTCACGCACATTTAATTTCCATTATATCTATACGATGGCAGAGACCCAGTAGATTTGATCCACAGGTAGTAAAAGTAGAAGGTATGGAAACCCCTCAGTAGGGGGTAAATACTGCTAGTAGTAGGCTGCCCAATATACCAAAAGAAAACAGGTTTGTCTGAGGAGACCTAAGTAGTCGAAACTGCAGAGGCGTGATAACAAACATTCCAGTTGTTATCACACCTCAGATATGTCAAAATGACAGAACGACAATTCTTTCTTTACCCAAAGAAACCTTCTTTCAGTGTACCAAAACCTGCAAGATATGACTGTCCTGAAGAACATGCTTATATTCACATTATAAATCCAAATTGTCAGCGTGTAACGATCCCTCTCTGGATTATTAGTGCTTGGCGACGGGGAACGATACTTCTCTTCGTGTCTTCTTCTACCTTTATCTTACGATAGCTTTAGGCCTCTGCCTGCGTTACCGATAGTACAAGACCTTTGTCTTCTATCAGAAACACCTATTGTAAGCTTTCTCTAACTCGTCTTCGTGACGAGCACTTCTTGGCGTAATGATAATGTTGCCATAAAGATAAAGATCGTCTAGGTGTTTTATATTCGTTGAAGTAATAAGTAGGAAAAGTACTTAGAACAAAGCGTGAAGAACCTATCTTCCTCGGCCGCAACAGCCTCCTTATATAGTATTCTTCCCGCCTTTAATCATGTGACCTAAAGTGGTCACATGTGTGAAACCAAATCAAAACAAACTAGTCATGTGACCAAAGTAATCACATGCTCAAAACCCATGACCTTATAACAAGGTCATGTACAAAACTTATAAACCAATCATAACACAATAAGCAAGTCATATGACTCGAGTGAGTCATATGCACAAAACCCATGACATCATAATGAGGTCACGTGCGAAACGTAAATCATATGCGCCAGGCTTGCCTGTAAGGCATACTTGTAAGGCATACTCGTCAGGCGCATGTCCCATGACTCATACTTGAGCCGTGTGCGAAAGCATCACAAATCCCACACATAACTAATCATACAACCCAAATAGGTTATATGAGTGAAACAATAATATACCTGTGACTCATAACCATGTGTCACGTGAAAACCCTTTCCTCACTAAGCCACGTTCATGTCATTAGCTCCCCTCCTCCTAAGCCTGAGTCCCATCAGGCTTTCTCTCCCAGTTTCAATAGTTCCCGTCCTGCCGAGCGCATGGTCCTTCTGAGCTTGTGGAACTTTTGGTCTGCGGTTCTCCATCTGACTCTTACCGATTCCAGAGTGAGATTCGCCATCTCGATCGTTTGCCGCTGGTTGTCATTCAGCTGTCTAAGCTTGGCAATCTTTTTGTCGTTTGCCGAAATTGTGGCCTCGGCTTAGCCCAGTTGTTCTCGGAGTTCTCTGATCTGCCTGTGTAGGCTCCTGACGTCCGGTTCTGTGTCTGCCGAGGAGTTTTGGGCCCCTCGCTCCTGGGACCGCGTCCTCGCGGCCCATGCCTTTCTGGCATCTTCTCCTTCCAACTCTTTCCTGCTTCCATCTTTTTGCGGGTAAAATCCCGCCGATATTTTTTGTGCCCTGTGCATCCTGCACCCATTTCTGAAGCATTGTTGCCAATGCTTTGGAACGTGGTCCGGGTGTGGGCCACGCTTCCGACATCCCCTCGGGAACCATCCCGAGCCTTCTTTGTCGCTGAAGTGTGTTTGGCAACCGTCATCGTAGCATACCGTCCATGACATGGCGTTATGTTGTGCTTGTTTTTCCCTTTCCTTGAGTTCTTCATCGGTTGGCCCCATGAATGAGTATTCGGGGCTGGTGGGTGTGGTTTGGTGGGGGCTATCGCCCCAGCCCTCATGTTGCTGTAATGGCGCGGGAGTCTTTCCCTGGCTTTTGTCTTGGTTGAACGTGATCGTCACCTGGGCTGGGCTTGCCTGGGTATCGCTGGTGGAAGGATGAGATGGCATCTTGTGCGTTTTCGAAGTTGTGTGCGAAGTACCAAGTTTTATCGTGTTCCGGAGAATATCCTGTCCACTTGGCTCGATATTGGAGGTCACTATGGAAGAAGCGGGAATCGACTATTTCGTCGAGCTCGTACTCTGGTTCTCCGTCGAGTTCGATCGAAGGGGGAGGAATAAGTGTTTGTGAAGGAAATTTATTGTCATTGTGTAATTCGAGGAGTGAGATGTGGAATGTATTGTGTATTCGCATTGAGGGGGGAAGGTCGAGTTTATAAGCTCGGCTGCCCACTTTTTCCAATATCCTGAAGGGTCCAATTTTCTTGTAGTCCAGTTTCTTTGATGGTCGTGTCGTATGGATATTGCGTGGTATTAGCCATACCATGTTTCCTGGTTGTATGTTTGGATCCGGTCTTCGGTGCTTATCGTATTATTCTTTTTGCCGTTGTTGGGCTTGACTCATCTCGTATTGTAAGGTTTCGTGTAGTTTTCCCCTATCCGCTTTCTCCGGTATCACATCATTGATCGTATGATATGTGGTCTGACTGCGTGGATGTTGTCCATAATTTGCGAAGAAGGGTGTCGTTCCAATTGTTTCTTGCTTTCCATTGTTGTATGCGAATTCAGCCATCGATAATAGCTTGTACCAATCATCTTGCTGATAATTCACATAGGCCCTTAAATATTGTTCGAGTATCGCATTTACCCGTTCCATTTGTCCATCTGTTTGTGGGTGGAACGCTGTGCTCATTCTGTTTTGTATTCCCATTTCTCCGGTTACTTTTTTCCATATTCCCGATGTGAATAGTGTTCCTCGATCGGTAATGATATTCTTTAGGAGGCCGTGCAGTCGAAAGCCCTCTCGGAAGAATGTTTGTATAAAATCCCTCGTGTTGATGTCTTTTCTAACCGGAATGAAATGACTCATTTTGGTCAGGCGATCCACCACAACCAAGATGCTATCGCAATTTTCCAATGTTGGTAGGTCCGTGATGAAATCCATAGTAATTGTTTCCCATGGTTGTTTGGGGATTTCGTTTGATTTTAGTAACCTATATGGTGCGTGTTTAGCCGTTTTCGTTCTTTGGCATATGTCGCAGTTTTTGACATATCGTTTGACATCTTCGCGCAGTCCTGGCCAATAGAATGATCTCGTGATGAATTCCGTGGTTTTACCCGTTCCTCCGTGTCCTGCCATTCGGATATCATGGTGTTGTCATATGATGTCTGTTCTTATCTCCTCTTCTTCTGGGATCCATTGTTTTCCATTGTACCACATATTTCCGTCCTTCCATTGGCACAACCCCAGTGCAATTCCTTTCATCTCCTTTTTTCCTTCTCCCCAAGCCTCTCTTATTGCCTGAATTGTTTTGTCTTTCTCGTTTGCGTCCTCCATTCCTCTTTCCTCCTTTGATGTGAATTGGATAACCTCCATGGCCTTGAAGTACGTTTTTGGTAATAGGGTCCGTGTTTTTTGTTTTATCCTTTCGTCTTCTTTCGTTTGTGGTTTGTCTCTTGCAATCCTTGTGAGAGCATCTGGCTTTCCGCTCTCTTTTCCTGGTCGGTATTCGATTTTGAAGTTGTATTTGCTAAGGTGCTCCATCCATCTTATCTGGCGGTCATTCGATTCTTTCGTGGTCATGAACGGGACCAGGTTCTTGTGGTCGGTTAGAACTCGGACTGGATGGTCGTTGTTTGAAACGTATCTCCTCCATTCTTTTAATTCTTGAACTATCGCTAATAGTTCTTTGTTTGCAACATCGTAGTTGCACTCTGCAGGGGTCATTGTTTTGGATCGGTAAGACACTGGCCTCCATTTTCCATCATCGCACTGTTGCGATAGTATGCCTGAGCATACATATTTTGAGGCATCCATTTCGATCGTTGTCTTTCGGTTTGGGTCGAAATAAACCAGTATGGGTGCTGATGTTAAATGCGTTCGTATTGCATCATATGCTTTTTCTTCGTTTTCTCCCCATTCCCATTTCTTGTCTTTCTTCATAAGGTTATACAGTGGTTTTGCAAGCCTGCTAAATCCCTCGATGAATCTTCGATAAAAGTTGCAGAATCCCAGGAAGCACTGAACATCTGTTTTGTTGTTTGGTTTGGCCCAGTCCCACATGGCTGCTGTTTTAACAGCGTCAACCTTGACCCCACTTCGATTGATGATAAATCCAAGGTATTCTGTTTCTTCCTTATGGAATTCACATTTTGTTGGTTTGATCTTCATTCCTGATCCTTGGATTGCCGCCATGATGTTGCTTATATCCTTCTGGTATTGTTGCATATTTTCCCAATATATGAGTACATCGTCCAGGTATACGATGCAACATATGTCGAGGTACTTATTAAGTACCCTGTTGATCCATCTCTGGAATGAAGCCGGTGCGTTGGTTAGCCCGAAAGGCATAACCAAGTATTCAAACATTCCGTATCTGGAGGCGAATGTAGTTTTCCATTCGTCTCCTGCCTTGATGCGTATATTGTGGTATGCGTCTTTGATGTCCAGTTTGGTGAAATATTTGCTGATCGTAGTCTGTCCAGTCCTTCCCCAATCATGGGTAGTGGATATCGGTCTTTCTTGGTAACCGAATTGAGGGCCCTGTAGTCCACACTGAGTCTCATCTTTCCGTCTTTCTTTTTGACGAATAGGATTGGAGATCCTCCTGATGCGAAAGAGTCTCGGATCCATCCTCTCTTTAGGTTTTGCTCGATATACTTCCTAAGTTCTTTGAGCTCTGCTTCCCCTAGGGGGTATAACTTCTGATAGGGAATTTCTTTTGTTTTTCCCGTTTTTTCGTCTTTGTCCAGCTGAATTTCGTGGTTGATTCCTGATCTTCGAGGTGGTAGCTCCATAGCTTCCTCTTCTTGGAATAGATTTGTGAATTGGTGATATTCTTTTGGAACCAATTCTCTCCATCCCTTTTTGCTTTGGTATTTCTTGTCCTGGATTGCTAGTTCTGTGCTGATGTTGATTTTTGCTAGAACTGCTTTCTCGTCTTCGTATCTCCATTTGAGAGTTCCTGTTGTATCTCCTCTTCGATAATATCGTCCAAAGGCTTGTGCTGTGATCTCTTTGATCTCAATTCTTTTTGTTGTATCGAGCTGGTTTTGGTCCGTACTTCCAAATCCCTTGTTTCCTCTTATGGTTTCTTCCAGTTGATCTACTTCATGCAGATCCTCTTTGTTGATTTTTTCGACTATCAACCTTGCGATTCGATCGCCCTTCTGGACTTGGTAGTCTTCTTGAGCTAGGTTGGCCAGGACCACTTTGATTTCACCGGCATAGTCGACGTCGATCACTGCTGCCATGGTCATGAGTCGATGTTTGACTGCTAGACCACTGCGGGGTGCTATTCGTCCATAGGTGCCTTTTGGGAGTCCAATGGCTATTCCCGTTGCTATCGTTGCCTGCCCGTTGGCTGGTATCTTGATTCCTTCGTTGGCATATAGGTCATGTCCTGCTGCCCCTTTGGAACCCTTGGTAGGCACTTTTGCCTCTTGGTCCAGTTTTTGTATCCAGATCCTTTTGTCTTGCCGCATCTCGGCAAACTTTGCATGTAAAGTTTCTTCTTCCACTTCTCGTATTGGTGTCGAGTAGACTACAGGTGAACTGTTGAGACATTGTGTCGCACATAGTTCACCTGTAAACGTCATCTTGTTCTTGTTCCAATCGATCGTCGGATTATGCTTCCGTAACCATGGCATCCCTAGGACTATCTCATGGTTCTTTAGATCTGCCACTTGAAAGGTTACCCTTTCCCTATGGCTGTCAATGTCCATAGGTACTGTCGCCGTATGGGTTATAGGACCCATAGCGCTTGGCTTTCCATCCGCTAGGTAGACTTGTCTTGCTTTCTTCGCTTGTTTGGTGTGGAGGCCGTATTTGTCGCATATTTCTTTGTCGATGAAGTCTTCAGTGGCCCCCGAGTCTAGCATTGCATATATTGTTGTTTCTTCTTTCTCTCTGTTGTCTATCTTCATTTTGATCATCATATGATCTCCATCTCCTTCTTCTCTTTGCGTGTGTAGTGCCATGTAGTAGTTTGCTAATTTGATGGGTTTTCCAGGTCCACATCTTGGGTCTCCCAGACCACCGTTTACTGGGGACCCTCTTCCTTTTCCGCCGGTGAATCCTCTGCTATCATTTCGCGGATGTTGCTTCTTTTCTGATTTTGGAAACAATTATTTCCAGTAGCCCTGTTTCCCTGGGATCCGTTGTCTAATCGGCTTCTGCATTCTCATATCCGATACCCTACTTTTCCACACCTTAGGCAAGGTTTCCCATTCATTCTTCTGGCGTATTCTTCCTTAGATAGATTCAGAACAGGCCCTGCTCTTGATTTGTCCAATTCCATTGGTTCGCCTGGTGGTAATGCTCGACTTTCTCATCAAGGTGCTTGCGGTTTGAAGGTCCTGTCCACATTCCTGGATGATTGGACCACCCTATATACTATAGTATTTTCCGAGTTGCTCCGAACCATGTTTCATTTGCTCTCTTTGTCGATTGCCCATCTTGCAAATCGTTCGGCTGTCGTATAGCGCAGGTCAGAGATTCCCCATGCTTCTCGGAGTCTCTCGCTGCAGTTTCTCAGGAGGATGATGTAGAGAGTCACGTCATCAAACTTGGCCTCGTATTCCAACAGTCAACATTCGTTCCAGTATACTGAGAACGTTTGTTTTCCTTGCTGGAGTTTTTCTAGCTTTCGTCTTGCTGTTTCTTTGGCGTTGGGGTCTCCAAATTGTTCAAAGAGTGTCGCCTTGAACTCTACGTACGTGACCCATTCCCTCTGTTTCCTTCCATCTTGGAAGGGCATGATCCATTGTCCCGCGAGTCATCTGAGTAGAGATTCCACATATGGAATCTTGATTTCATCATGGTGATCTCCATATCCCTTAACTGCAAAATATCCCTCGCATTGTGCTGAGAATATTCGTAGCTTATCTTCGGCTCCTTGTATGTGTCAGGCGCCTTTGCTTTTGGTCGTTGGACATTTCCTTGTCCTGTATTTCGCGTGGCTGCAAGAAACGCCTGAAACTGATTTTCAGTCATTCCAAGTATGCTGGTTCCTGGTGCCGGAGCAGCTGGGGCCGGTGGCCCAGGTACAGCAGATCCCGACATTCTCTCAGGTCGTGGCATTCCAGCAGGCGAGCTATCGACTGGTGATCCTTTCTCTGGGGTTACTGGGCTTGCTGCTCTCGAGGGTTCTGCTGAGACGTGATCTAGGGCGTCGCTAAATCCTCCTAGATTAAGATTTTGATCGTCGATGTCAATATCTCCTTCCCGATCTGGGTAGAAGGATGCTGTCTTGTATCGTTTGGCGTCGCACTAGGTGACACTTTGTAATGTAACGATCCCTCTCTGGATTATTAGTACTTGGTGATGGGGAACGATACTTCTCTTCGTGTCTTCTTCTTCCTTTATCTTACGATAGCTTTAGGCCTCTGCCTGCGTTACCGATAGTACAAGACCTTTGTCTTCTATCAGAAACACCTCTCGTAAGCTTTCTCTAACTCGTTTTCGTGACGAGCACTTCTTGGCGTAATGATAATGTTGCAATAAAGATAAAGCTCGTAAAGGTATTTTATATTCGTCGAAGTAATAAGTTGGAAAAGTACTTAGAACAAAGCATGAAGAACCTATCTTCCTCGGCCACAACAGCCTCCTTATATAGTGTTCTTCCTGCCTTTAATCATGTGACCTAAAGTGGTCACATGTGCGAAACCAAATCAAAACAAACTAGTCATATAACCAAAGTAATCACATGCTCAAAACCCATGACCTTATAATGAGGTCATGTACAAAACTTATAAACCAATCATAACACAATAAACAAGTCATATGACTCAACTGAGTCATATGCACAAAACCCATGACATCATAATGAGGTCATGTGCGAAACATAAATCATATGCACCAGGCTTGCCCGTAAGGCATACTCGTAAGGCATACTCGTCAGGCGCATGTCCCATGACTCATACTTGAGCCATGTGCGAAAGCATCACAAATCCCACACATAACTAATCATACAACCCAAATAGGTTATATGCGTGAAACAATAACATACCTGTGACTCATAACCATGTGTCACGTGAAAACCCTTTCCTCACTAAGCCACGTTCGTGACACAGCGTTACAAAATACGAGTACTGCCAGATTCATGGTCAAATGTATTCCTAATCAACAATGAACTCATAAAGGAATTAAGAATTGTCTTCACAGAGAGACTGAATCCAGTCAATATTCAAGGCTTTGATGGAGTATCAGCTCTATCAGGAAGAAAGGTTTACATGCATCCTATTGGGCATGAAATAGGTCCACTCAAGTACATGTCTAAAGTTGGGTGTGAAATCACAGTAGCAGGCTACTAGGGGATGATAATCCTCTTTAAGTAGTGGTATTCAGAATATCCTATATCCAACATTTGAGAACTTGCGAAGTGGGAATTCCAGGACAGAGAGCTTGTTGACTTATCATTTTGCAATCCGCAAGTATTGCGACTC
>NW_003298941.1:526842-534173 GCF_000151645.1 Tuber melanosporum
ATTGTTAGTTAGGTAGCTGGAAGTATAGTGGTCCCCAGTACTGTGGCTGTCGTAAGGAATCGCAGATATGTTCGAATATGATGAGACTCTTGCTTCGGATGAAAATATTATCCAAATAGCTAAAATCGGAGTCATAGAAGATCCTAATGAAATGAACTTCAATTTTCTCGCCAGGTACTACTGGAAATTCAAGAAACTATTTCTCCTACAAGTGGCAGCAAAATTAGCACTGAGAGAAATCTTCAATAATGAAATCAAATTTGCCAAAGAAGTCAAACTCTCATAAGGGCCTATATATACTCTGTCCAATAAACAACTTAAGTTGTTGTGAGGATACCTTGACAATATGTTACGACAAGGAAAGATTATGCGAAGTCAATCTCCTTTTAGTGGTTCTATCCTCTTTATACCAAAAGTAGATACAATACTATGAGTGGTAGTAGACTACAGAAACTTCAACAAGATAACTATCTTGAATAAGTATCCACTACCATTAATCTTGGAGTTACATGATCACATAACAGGAGCTAACAGTTTTTCCAAAATTGATTTAAAAAATAGTAAAAATCTCATCCAAATCAAGAAAGGGGCTGAATGGAAAACGGCTTTCTTATCATGTTATAGACATTACAAATATAAGGTCATGCCTTTCAGTTTAGCCAGCACTCCAGCTACATTTCCAGACATGATAAATGCAGTTCTTCCAGAATTTGCATAACAAGGAGTCAGATGTTACTTGAATGACATCCTCATCTATTATAAAAATAAGAGGGAAGATATTGAGCTAGAAATGAAAGTGTTACAAAGATTAGCAGATTATCTGATCGCGATTTCAATCAAGAAACTTTTCTTCCACGTCAAACAGGTGTAATTCTAAGGCTACATGATAGCTATCTATAGGGTATCTATGAGTACCCGAAAGGTAGATTCAGTACTAAACTGGAAGTCACCTATGTCAGTTAAAGAGGTTTAAATATTCCTAGGATTTACGAACTTCTACTGACTTTTTATAGAAAACTTCTCCAAGATTTACGCTCCAATTTCACAAACATTGAAGGATGATCAAAAGAAGTTCAGGTAGGGCCCATAACAGGAGACAGACTTTCAGGAGCTTAAGAGAAGATTTCCTTTGGCCCAAATTTTACAACATTTTTTCCCAGAAGGAGAAATAGTAGAGGAAACCAATGTTAGCAACTTTGTATTTGGTTACATCCATTCCCAATTTGTGGAGAAAAGACTACCTCCTGTACCTTTTCACTCCAGCAAACTAAATTCTGCAGAGTGAAATTAGGAGATCCATGATAAACAATGATTAGTAATATTGAAACCATTCAAAGAATAGCCCTAATACCTGATTAGAACTGAAAAACCAATAACTATGAATAGTGATCAGCAAAACCTACAATGTTTTCTCACCTCAAAAGTCTAGAGCGGGTACCAAATCTGTTGGGTACAGAAGTTAGTAGATTACAACTTCAAATTGTCTACCACCCAGGTACAAGAGGTGGACAGCCTGATACACTCAGTTGACAGTTGGAGCACCATTCGGAGGAGGGAGCTGTGCATCTTGAACATGTGGTATTGAAGTACAAATATTTCCAAGTCAGTTCAACAACAAGAACTGTAACAGGAGAAATTTAAATATGGTTAATAGCAGGGGGCACAGGAGAAGATATAAGCACAGGTGATATACAGGAAACAGCGAATTAGAACAACTCAGCTATCGTGATTCAAGTAAAATGGTTAGACATAAGAGCAACAATACCAACCAAACGTTCAAGGATAGCAGCAGGCTACGATCTCTATGCCATGTAGGACAATATCGTCCCAGTATGAGGACAGTCAATTGTTGGAACAGGTATTGCAATAGGATCACCGTTTATAACTTATAGGAGGATTGCTGCTAGAAGCAGATTAGTGGTCAAAAACAGTATTTCTACTAGTGCCAGTGTAATCGATGTGGATTATACTGGCGAACTCAAGGTACTACTATTCAAGCATCAAGTTGCAGACTGTCACATTAAAGCCAGCGATCCAATCTCCTAGCTAGTGATAGAAAAAATTAACACTGTGAACATGATGGAAATAGACAACTAAGAAGATACTGAAAATGGTATATTGGATCTGGTGGCAGAGGTATCGCAATGAGAGCTATAACTATCAGTAAATTTGAACTAGTAGTTAGCCTACTACATGTATCAATTGACCAGAATATACACTGGTATAATACAACTAAAGTACCTGAACTAACCCCTATGACCAGTACTTTACTAGCCTACAAGAAACTGAAGAAATTCAATCCAAAATTCCTGGAGCAAATTCCAAAAGCCATTCTGGGGGACAGAGAATAGCTTAACAGAAAGAATGAATTAGAGAAATTATGAGACAATGGTAAACCTTTCCCGAAAGACTGGTCCCTATCTGACGAGTTACTTTAATACAAGCAAGTACTATTTGTACTAAAAAGCCAGGACCTTTATCCAACAATAGCTGAAGAGTATCACAACGCAAAAATAGCAGGACACTTCGGACAAGCAAAAACCCTTAAAATAAATATCAGGTACTTCTATTGGGAAGGCCTGGGAGATTGGGAAAACGATTAGGTACGATTGTGTGACGATTGTCAACATAACAAATCCCTACAACCTTGTGAAATATGGTCTACTATAATGGCTGTCAATACCCAATACAGAATGGGCATCAATATCCTTTGACTTTATTATGCAGTTACTACAAAGTTAAGGTTGTGCTCAAATTATGGTAGTAGTCGACCAGTTTACAAAAATAGTTCACTTAGTTAGATTAGAAGGGACAGTCACTACAAAGGACGTGGCTACAAGCTTTATAAAAAAAATATTGAAGCTACATGGCTTACCAACAGAAATTATCTCAGATATAAACCTGAAGTTTACAGGAGAATTTTGGGAATTCCTGTGCAAAACATGAAACATAAAAAGAAGGATCACAACAGCATACCGTCTAAAGACGGAGGGACAAACTGAGTGAACCAACCAGGTACTGGAAGGTTACTTGCAAAGTTACTTAAACTATGATCAAGTTGACTGGTACTAATTGCTCCTCCTAGTGGAATATGCTTACAATAACACGGTAACAAATGTACATAGAATGACCTCTTTCTACACAAAATATGGATTTCAACCACAGACCGAATAGATGAAGAATGTTAGGTGCACAATCTAGAAGCCACGCTTTATGCGAACTGTATAAAGACGATCCAAGAGCAAGCGAGGTAATCACTCTAACGGACACGAGAGGTTATAGCCAAATACTATAATAGAAAGGCCAAGCAATAACCTGACTTTAATATTAGCGATAAAGTAATGTTAGATGCAAAAAACATTTGTACACCTCAGAAGTCAAATCAACTCAGTCCAAAATTATATGGACTATTCATGATCTTGGAGAAATGAGGAAATTGTGCCTGCAAAATCAAGATTTCGGATTGATAGAACATACACCTAATGTTCCATGTATCTCTGTCAGAACCTTGCAGGAAGTCGGAATGCGCAGACTGATACCAACCTCCCAGAGAGCATGAGAATAATGAGGGCGACTTTCAATGGGAAATGTAAAAATTCATAAGAAACAAGATATGCTCTTGCTGAAACAGAGCATGCAGTTACTACCAGGAGGTATGCGAAGTATGGTACTTTGTCAAGTGGCAAGGTTGTTCCAAAGACTAGAACATCTGGGAGCCTGCAGCAGGCATTAATAATGCAAGGGAAATAGTGAAAGAATTCCACCACTATAATCCAGAATTACTATAGCAGGCAGAGGAAGAACATTGAGGTAAAGGTTTTCCTCCCATGGTCTAGCAAACATGGAAGGTTTTTCATCCTGTTCTTATCAGGGTCTAAAGGAGTTAATATTTGAGGTTTAATAATTAAATGTTTTAATTTAATTTTTAATTTTTAATTTACTTTATGTACCTGAAAGGGATTCAGGGCGAAGCCTTAAGGGGAGGAAGCTCATGTTAGAAATACCAGGATTTGATACCTAGGAATCACCCTGAGTAGGGTAACCCCACTCGGAATTGGAAGCTCTGGTCACCAACACCCTTCTCTGAACCAACTACAGGGCCCACATGTCATCATACATATTAATCGCTGTTACGCCCTGTAACGGTAATATCATAGAGTTGAAGGTATTAGAATAACACTGTATAGGTCGCTGCTGTCCATCCGACCAGATCCTGTTCCCAGGACATATAAGCGGGACCTTCGGCTCAGTCTCGAAAGTGGAATGAATTAAATCTACCAACTACTCAGAAAGTTACTAGGCTTCTAAGTGGTAAGATCTTTAGCATGAACTATAGGTAACAGGACATTTTTGCATAAAGAGATTGTATCGAATGGTAAAGAATCTCAATGAAGAACCAATACATTCACATCCACCCTATAATAATCAGAAGAGTGTATAACTCTGAAGAACACTACCACCGAAGCTACTAGGCTTTACAGAGTATTACAACTAGGTCTAAGAACACACCCTAGTTGCAGGATTGATTCCAAATACTAGTATGGTAATTGAAATCGTAGTACCCAAAGCAATGAAGAGTGGCTGACCGAGGGATTATTTATCAGTCTGGTAAAATAGCTTACTGTGAATTAGTAGCAACTTTTCCAGAAGATATCTCTGAGTTGAATATGGAGTTATAGAGGTTTAAAGTCATGCGACCTAGAAAGGTTGCAATTATGTCTCCCTTGGCAAATACAACCTGCAGATGAAACTGATCATTACATCAATGATGGAGATGATTGGTGTCACGAATGTAGCTTGGCGCGGAAAAGGTTTTCAGATGACTCATAATTATAAGTCATAGGTATGTTATTATTTTGCGCAAATGACCGATTTGGGTCATATGATTTAGTATATTATGAGTTGTTATGTTTCGCACATGACTCGAATATGGGTCATGAGATGCGTGCCTGGCGAGTATGCCTTGCGAGTATGCCTTGCAGGTATGCCTTGCACATATGATTTATGTTTTGCACATGACCTCCTTATGATATTATGAGTCTCTCATATATGACTCAAGCGAGTCATATGATTTGTTTATTGGGTTATGATTGGTTTATGAGTTTTTACACATGACCTTGCTATGAGGTCATGGGTTTTGAGCATGTGACCACTTAGGTCACATGATTGGTTTGTTATGATTGGGTTTTGTACATGTGACTACTTTTGGTCACATGACTATAGGCGGGAAGAACACTATATAAGGAGGTCGATGTGGCCGAGGAGGATAGGTTCTTCATGCTTTGTTCTAAGTACTTTTCCTCATCCTTGCTGTCGCTTCATCCCGAGCGATTCTTTTGCACTCATGGTAGGCCTTAATACCTTGGATTCTGGAGGAGATATCTGAGTTCGCTCAGTAGTTCCTGGGGTCTTTGGTGTAGAGGTTTGTTAGGTATTACATGGCGGATTACTTGTTTGCTTCTCGTTTCATTACCTGATTGCTTCTCACGATGCTGTCACTTCGAGTACTTCATCACGGTCACTTATGAGCCCCTTTCAGTAAAACGCCTTCGGCTTTCTGTCCATTGTCTACTCTCTGGTTTCACATTCCATTGGCGGGGATTGAACTTTGTGTTTGAGGGGATCACCCATGTCGTTCTTCAGGCCAGCCCATGTTTCTTGTTAGGTTTTACCAGAGTCCTTAGTTCTCACAATACAAAATGCCCTTGGGTTTGACTGATGACCTTCCTAAGTATCAACTTGTCATACCGGCCACATCATTCCTCAGGTGGAAGAGCGGTGCCCGCCCAGCCCCTCCTTGTTACGCTTTCATTTCTACAGTCGGAGTCTTATGATGTTGTTTATCACGGTTCTCTTGGAGTTTTGTCCTTACGGCATATAAGGTGGTTCAGCCAGGTGTCTCCTCCTTACTTTGGTGGGGATGGCTTTGACCCTGAAAAATATTACCTCCTGATGTGGTTTTATATTGCTGCCTGGTGTGGTGTGGGACAATTGGCTGCCAGACACTCACGTTGTCTGTGTATTTGGGTAGTTCGGTTGTGGTCTGTGGTTGACAGCTTCACCCATTGCAAGTGGGGCATACCTTCTGTTTGTCTACTCCTGTTCGCTCGCCCTCCCCCTTCTTGTCACATCAGTTGGGGGCGCCTCTTGCCCATTATTTGGTCTGTGCTTGTTGCCAGACCTGTGGTGCTGGCTTTGGCTGGCTCTACCTACTCGTTCCGGGCTTAGTTGGACTTCGGTTCAGCTGGATTGGATGGTGTGGCTGGTGCCAGTACCTTCGGGTGTTGGTGCTGCCTCCTTCATGGCGTCCAGCTGTAGCTGGTTGGCTCCCATTGGCTGCAAGGCACCAGGAGAAGGGGCTCTGTTGGTATGGCCAAGGTTAGTGGCTGCCTGACAGGGCTAGGTATGGGCTATCCTGTGGCTATTAGATGGGTAACTTGTCTGAGGAGCTAGGGGTGCAGGATGGGCTCTGTGGTGTCTGGCGTGTTGCGCTTGGGGGGGGCTCAATGGGGGGGGAGAGGCACCTGTAAGCACCGGTCGGGCCGGCGTCAGGTTGGGCGAGGTCTAATTAAGTGTTTCCAGTCCTGCTTGAGCTGTTAGGTGAAGTTGCTGAGTGCTGTAAGCTCCCTGATACACCGGCTAGCTGATGGCCACCTGTGCGGATAGTGGATTGCGACCACCTGGTTGGACTTGTTTGGGTCTTGCATGCTGGATTTTGTAGGATTTGTTTGGTTTCCTTGGTTTGGCTACAGGTTTGGCAGGAGGAGGCATGGCACTACCAGTGGGAGATAGTCCCCACTGATCTTTTCTGGTCTGTTACTACCTCTATGTATTTCCTTTGTTTATAAAGTTTAGTTTAGGGGACAGGTGGTGGGTACAGGTCCTCCGAACTAGTATGCTCTCTGGAGGCAACCAGCAAAGTGGGTTCATAGGGTCGACGGCCTGGCATGCAGGTGCGAGAGGTTGACATGTTGGTTGCCTCCTCCCTGCCATTGTGTCACCTGTAGGTTTAGTTTATATGTTTGTTGGTTTTCTACTGTGGTGGAGGTTTTTGCGGGACGGTTTTTAGACCAGGTGGTAGTGGTTTTATATTTGTTGAACGAGGAACCTGGTTGGGTTGGTCTTTTTCTCAGCTTCGGCTATACTTAGTAATGGTTAGCTTCATACCAGAGGGGCTACGGACTTGGACCGGGGCAGGTGCTAGGTTGTTTGATGGTATTGTAATTAGTTCTTGTGCGGACATGACTCAGGGATGGCAGGTGCAGGGCCGTAGACTTGGTTAGCTTAGGATTAGTGGTATACTGGGTCCGGATGTACTGATTGGGCCCTCT